>NW_027068640.1:433418-645677 GCF_032884065.1 Artemia franciscana
CCACGAGAAGTATATGACCCTGATGAATCCGAATCATTTTCGTGGAGTGCAAAGACTTTTTGTTTTTGGCCAGTTAAGATGTCAAGTACAAGGCCAACGGTGCGTCGTTTGGCCCCCATTTCCTGGAGATCCATGCCTGCAGTCAGGTGGCGGATTAGGTCAAAGGCCTTTCGGAAATCCACTGCGCAATTGTCGACGAAACAGCTACCTTTTTCAAGCCATTGGAGGACACAGTCAAACATCCGTAATAGGTAGATTGTAGTACTACACTTGGGGATTCCACCGTACTGGAATTTATCAATACGCCCATGAATTTGCTTCAGAAGAAACTTGACTATAAAAGGCCTCCATTAATTTTGCCAGACAAGGTGTAAGTGAGATCGGGTGGAGATCTTAGCATGTAATAGGGGGCGGGTTTTTAGTGATAACTCTAATATAGGCCTGATTCCACTGTGACGGGGAAACAGGCCGGAAGAACAACACTCGTTTATGATGATGGGCAGTGGCAATGCTATGAAAGCTGCATATTCATGTAGCAACTTGGCAGGTATTTACCAGGGTATGAAGATATATTCGGTTTAGTATTCCGTAATTCCGTGTAAACGTCAAACTCACTGACAATTTTGTCGCTCTCAGGCTCATATTTTTCAAGTATGATGGTCTTTTCATCAGCCGTAATGGGTGGATAGGTAGTGCAGATCTTGGTGAAGAATACACTGAAACTTTTAGTGTGCATTGCAGGGGATATCGAAAAAACCAAAGATACTATATGCATACTGGCACTAATGCTGCTACAACTGTTACTACTGCGCAGACACTAAGAATACTAAGATGAAGCTATTAAGAAATATTTAGGCGGATGTTGAGCTAAATATAAACAAATTATGATCATGCAGAATTTCAAAAAAATGAAAAAAGCAATATCTGAACAAAAAATTATATTATTAGTAAAGACTGTTAAGGGTAAGTTATGGGATTTTGAACATTATATTGTGCCAGATACACATTGCGCATGCATTTACACATATAGTGCACACACACATTTTGCCAGAAGACACAATGTCTATACTTTTAATTCTACCACTGGAGTTACTAAAACTAATAACGCTAAGAGCATTAAGGTGAAAAGCTTAGGAAACCTTAAGGAGGAGTTTCAATTAAACGAAAAAACTGTATGCATGCAGGTTTTCCAAGGAGCGTATAACCAATATCGTAAAAGCACCATTCTGTAACAGCTAGAAATACCATTGGAGCTTTTAAAGGAGCTAATTTGATTCAAAAGTACAAGTTCTGGTGCCCATTTTAAAAGCAAGAAGAGATTGGAGGGCTGACAGTCCTTTTCTCAAGACCATTTATTTTAGAGGACACCTCTATTGAAAATTTTGAGACAAACGTTTTAACTAGCGTAGTAGAAAGGTTGAACAGCTATATCTTTAGGGATATTGGGCATTTCCCCCTCCCCAACAATTGTGCAACGCACACGCTACAAGATTTTAAGAGTTTTAAGAGTAAGAAGAGAGTGAAGGGCAAGCAGTCCTCCTCTAAAGCCCATTCATTTTCTAAATGTATCCAGTAAAAATTTTTAAACAGCCATTTTGTTCAGCATAGTACTCATTGTTCAAGCATATAGAAATGTCCAGAAACTATGTCTTTAGAGATATTGGTCATATCCCCTACCCCTAACAATTTTGGAGTGCACCCATTATGATTTAAAGTAAATGTTGCTTTAAGCAAGATCAACAGGGCCTTGTTTTTAGGGTTGCCAACAAGACACTAGAGCAATATATCCAAAGGGACTTGGGGGTATCAAGTTCAAACGTTTGGGGCTACTACTGTTACTACTTGTGCTATTACAGTTTAAATAAATAAAAAGAGTGTAAGTATACCAGGGTTGTCAAAGAGCATCGATGTAATTTTTTAGGAATCATATTAAGTTTCATTTTTCAGGTCAACGCTAGGAATTTTAATATTAAACTGAAAACTACAGTTTTTGTCACGATTAAAAACTGTTGAAAAATTTCACCAACATACAAATACCAAATCTAGCTATGGATTCTTATAAAAAAACAAACAAAGAAGATTTAAGATATTATTTTTCTTATGAAAAGGATTTGGTCAATAAAAAACGAACATGAATTGATTTGAAATACTTTTTCCACAAAACAAGTTTTTCTAAGAAAAGTAAAGAGCTCAATTAAGCCAAAAAAGATCAGAAAAAGTTAAATAGTCTGTCAAGGATACAACACATAATTGTCGAAGTTCCCTTTCGATTGCGTGTATTTATTTGTTCGTAAAGTTTATCTAAGCAATCTTTTATGCGCCCCCCCCCCCAAAAAAAAAATCCTGGATTCCTGATTCCTGAGTAAAAGTAAACATTCCCAATTATGTAACATACACTAATATCTTTTAGAAAATATTACCTATTATATATATAGAATGACGTAATTAACACCAGCTGGCTCACGTCAGAATGACGTGATAGGGATGTCCTTAAAAGCAAGGATAGGTATGTCTTTAAAAGTAGGGGTAGGGATGTCTTTAAAGGAGAGGTATCACTACTCTTGACTTTTGAAATAGGGGCAACAGCACGTAAAATTAAAGGAATATTTATGAAAATCACACCATCAGATTCAGCGTACCAGAGTACCCTACTGTAGAAGTTTCAAGTTCTTATCTGAAAAAATTTGGGATTTTGCTATTTTTAGCAGAAGACAGAACACGGATGTGTGTTTATTTTTTTCCCCTCAGGGATGATTGCATCGAAATAATTGTCCTAAAAGACTGGGAGAGGCTGTGTTTGAACGGGAATAATAAGTTCTAGTGCATCTTTCAGTGACCAAAAAGATTAAGGGCAACTGGGCCCCCTATCACGCTCTTTTTTTCCCAAAAATTATCTGATCAAATTTTGAGATAGTCATTTTGCTCAGTATATTCGGCATATCAAATAAATATGCCTTGAGGTGCAAAATGACACCCAGAGTCCTTGGGGAGAGGCCTGTAAGCAATGAAATTCTTCTGTTGTTTACGTATATTATTTTTTATTTTGAAGTATACAGACGAATTTATTTGTGAGGGAGGGTTGTGCTTGGGATGGATTTCTACACGGAGAATCTTCTTTGGGGAGGGAATTTTCTGGTGTGTGAATAATCCAGGGAAAATTTTATACTGGGGGGATTTGAAGGAATTACTATACGAAATTCTTTTTAAATGTCTTACATTCTCTCTGCCAAATTTTTCAAGTGGAGATGATCCGGGAGAATTATCAATTGGGCTCTTTTCTTCGTGTTTTGATTTCGGGAAATCTTTTCCACTGAAGGGAGCATTTCCGAAGTGATATACAAACCGATTAAAGATGAAAGTCTTTTTCAGATGAACGAATGCTAAGGAGACGTTTTTAGGCTGAATCGTCGCAACTAATTTTACTGGGAGAGTTATTCTCAGCGTGGATGGAGCTGTCTGAAGGGGATTTGACGGGGGGAAATTTAATGTTGGATGAAGTTTCCACAAAGGAGTTCTTCGCGAGGGGGAAGGATATATTTTATAGAGGGAACCAGATTTACCGGCATTATTTGAAAAACGAGCAAAAATTATTCCTTACATGACAGGTTTCCCCCTCCTCGATACCTTACTCTTTACGCTAAAGTTTGACTGTTTGTACCAATTTTTTAGGAGCGTCTGCTAAAACACGGGGGCCGTTTAATTAGAATAGGAAACGCTTTTTAAGAGTGCTAACAGCTTTAGCGCAAAGAGCAAGGTTCTTAGGAGGGAGCAGCCTTTACTACACGGAATAAATCTGCCAAAATTAATATGAACATTGTGTTTTAATTTTTCATGTACGGTGGATTACTGAGAAATAATTACCACGAAAGGGGGCATTTCTGAAGTTATCGAGAAACCAATTAAAGATTCAAGTTTTATTCAAATGAAGGAATGTCAAGAAGAATTTTCAGGCTGAATCATTCGCAAGCAATTTTACAAGGAGGGGGATTTTCAGCGAGGATGAAACTGTCCGAAGGAATTTGACGGAGGGGGTGCACTTTAAGTTGGATGAAATTTCCACGTAGGAGTGTTTCGTGAGGGGGGGGGGGGTATATTTTCATAGATGGCGAGGCAAATTTTATCGGCATTATTTGAAAAATGAACAGAAATTATTCCATATATGAAGGATTGTCCCCTCCTCAATACCTGTTTCTTTACGCTAATATTTGATTGTTTGTCCCAATTTCTTAAGAGCGTCTACTGAAACTCGGAGGCCTTTTAATCAAAAAAGAAGCTTTTTTGAAACTGCTAACAGCTATAGCGTAAAGGTCAAGGTACTGAGGAGGACTTAACCCTTCATATACGGAATAAATCTGTCGAAATTAATATGCAAATTTTGGTTGAATTATTCATGTAGGGTGAGCCAAATTCAGACCTGCGTTAGTTTAAAAACGTTCCAAATTTAAGTTACATAACAAGTTTTATTAACTGAAAGTAAGGAGCTACATTAAAATTTAAAACGAACAAAATTTAATCTGTATATGAAGGGGGATGTCCCTTCCTCAATGCCTTGCTCTTTATACTTAAGATTTTATTGTCTTAAAAATTAGAGCTGTGACTAAGAGTCAAACTTTAGCGTAAAGAGAGAGACGTTGAGGAGAAGACAGCCCCTATCATACACGGAATAATATCTGTTCCTTTTAAGTTTTAATGTCGCTCCTTACTTTCAGTTAAAAAAATCTTTTTTTATTTAATACTCGAATGGTTAATCTTTCTTCTGGACTTCTGGACTGGTTAATCTTTTTCTTTATTTATGCTGGTACATTTTCTAACTTCTGATTTATGAGCCACTCTGATATCTTCCACCCTAATTTTATGTCAGATTAAACATGTAAAAGGTAGACCAGCCAACATAATAGACTTGAGATATTTTTCTTAGATTTTTAAAGACTAACCAATTAATAAAATTACTAACAGTTTAAGGAATATTTTCCATTTGAAGATAAAAATTGTTTACCGTCACTGAGAATATACCTGAGTCAAGAAATTTTTCTTCACTTTGGAAATTATCCCCTTTAAAAAAATAAAATAGTATATCTCTTACCCTTATGTAACAGTAATTTCAAGTTTTCAGTTTATTAATAACAATTCGTCGATATGTAAACACACTCGAGCAAATATACATATTTTATATTTTGTTCTATTGTAGGTAACAACGATAAATCAATAATAATCAAGATTTACAAATAAAACTATTTCTAGTATGCCTTTCTTTTGTGAAATCGTTGGTTGTATTCACTTTTCCTGTAAAAAGAAAGAATGTAAAACACATGAAAACGTATCAGGCAAATGAGATTGAACCCTAATTCCGCTATGCCAGCCTCTACAATTTTTCTTTTTTTATCCTCTAATTTTTATTTACATAATGCTTGAATATACATGGAAATCTGAGACACTTAAATATGCTCTTCCCTGACATTTTATTCCCTTAAAATAGAAACCCTTTTCTTTCCAACTATATAGAACTAATACTATTTATTTCCACCAACAACCCCAGTAAAGACCCAGCAAAACTTCAATTACATCATAAAAAAATAATTTCTTTGTCAACTCTAATTTTAAATGTAAATTATAGCTTCCACGGACATCCCTAACACAACCAAGTCAATAATATTCAAGATTTACAAATAAGACTTTTTCTAGTACATTCATTTCCTGGTGATGGTTGTATTCACTCTTCCTGTAAGAAGAATGAGATTTTTTTATTCGAAGAATAAAAAATTAGTTTTGCCAGATTCGCCTTTCACTCAATCGAACTTTCTGTATTGACTTTTTCTACAATTACCCATTGCTAGATGCCCACAACTACTAAAATATAATAGCTCAAAATAGGGATGAAACCTTTTAATTGACAGAAAAACAAATATAAAATTTTTAACTGGAAATTTCGGACACATATACAGTGTCCATCATAAGCAGTAAAACATCTACACAACTACTTGATGTTAGATCAATTAGTTGTGTGCATCAAGTCATGGCTAATTATAGAAACAAGCCAAAAACAGATAGTCCGATTGAGTGAGAGGCATATCTGGCATTAGCCCTTACCAGGATTGTGTATAAATGATGTCAGTTCATTTGTTAACAGATAAGTCTATGTATCATCCGTCCATACATTGTTCCTAGGGTGGAAGAACTAAGGTAGATAGTCTTAGAACCTACAGTTTTCCAAGTGTTCAGTTTGGTCTCTTGAACCGTATGTAAAGGTATAAATATATAATTTTATTAGATTACTTTCAAATGTCTAACAATTCAAAATATTTAGTTGTTCCCAGATACAGATACGTAATTTTCATGAAAGAGGTGTGTATTACTAAGAAGACTTATAAATAAACCCTACACAGCTCTAATCCCTTCAAAACGAGAATGATAACCACATCTCACCATAGCAACAACAGCCATGAAACTATACATATCCCATGATGCACTTTACTCAGTTCCTACGGACTTCATATTTTTACCTCTAATATTATTATTATGACACACAGATATACTTTGGAAACTAAGGTAACTATAATTGCCTCTTCCTTTACATTAATTACTTCCAATCTATGTATTTTCATTTCATATTTATACTTAAAACTTTAAAATAACTAGCCATCCCCCTCTCTAAAATCAGAGATGTACATTCTTTCCACTGTATCAGTTTGATCCTCTTATCTTTAATTTCATGGCTTTTTAAAAGAAATATTATATTTCAATCCCAAGATACCTCATTTTATTAGGACCTCTAACACACGAATCCACACATATCCACTCTATTTGAATGCTACTATATATTTTTATCTTTCATTTCAAATCTAATTTTAGATATTCCCACACGTACCCACACGTATGAGATTTCATATATGACAAAACAATTTCCACCACATCGGTTGTAAGTCAAGATCAACAGATACATACTGGGGAAAAACCGCGAAAGTGCACCATATATGGCATAAAGTTCTCTAATACTTCTTATTTATGTTAAAATTCAAGAATACATTCGTTAAAAGTGCTTATAAATACAAAATATAAAGAAAAATCTCTTCTCTGATTTTTAAATTATCCATCCATATTATAATTCATACAGGAGATAAGCATTATTAATGTGCAGTATGCAGAAAAATATTTGCTTTCAATTTTAATTATTCATGCATGTGAAGCATAATCCAGAAGAGAAATCGCATAATTGTAAAGTAGGTAGAAATAATCTTTGGTCTGAGTGTTACCATGTACCGGCATATTATTACATTATTAGTAAATAGTATAATAATAAAAATAAGTAAAAACTACAGGAATAATCACAGGATTAATTGAAAATAGTACAAGATTTTCATTTTATTTTAAAAACAATGCCGTTTATTTTCTGCAAAAATACAATTTATGCTCGCAAAAAATTATTTTTAATCTACGATCGTTAACAATCAGATCCGTTCTTGCAATTATTGATCAACATTGTTTTCCTGCAATTTGTTCGCCAAGAAAAGCCTATAGCCTTCATAGCGCAAACAAACATACCAGTTTTGGAACTTTCAAATCCGCTATGGATTAAAAAAAAAAAAAACAAAAAAAACACACTGATGAAACTAGTTCTATTTTTTTATTACTGTTATTATTAACAGTACATAATGAGTAAAGGCAATATGTCGGCTAAGAATTGTTCAAAACCTCCGTTTATAATTGGTATATTGTCCTTAAGAATATAATAGCAACGTCCCAGAGATGAACCAAACCTGAAAGCATTGTTCGTCAAACTTTTTGGTCACTGAGCGGTAAATTTCAAGGGTGAATATCATGGAGAAGGAATCGATTTTGCTCATATAATTTAGAAAAGAAAAGAAGTGTTATTCCATATTAAGGTGAATATTAGCTTAACCTCTAACCTCTAGATTAACCTCTAAGAGATTATTAGCTTAACCTCTTACATAAGATACGACATGAAAAGGTACATTCTTTTGATTTATAAAGCCCTATCTCTCTAAATGGCACCGAAAATTTTTTTTTGTATTTGACTGAAACTTCCAGAATTTTATTAGACAATTAAAAGGTAAAAGAAAAACTTGAGTAAAACTGCATAATAAATTAAATAATAATAATATAAGTAAAAAAAAAGTAGTAATAAAAATATTATTATAATATTAGTAGGCTAAATAGCGTAATAATACAAGTAAGTAAAAACTACATGAGTAAACATAGATTTAAATGATAATCGTAAACAATGTTCAATTGATTTTGAAAACATTGCCGTTTGTTAAAAAAAAAAAAAAAAAAAAAAAAAAATACAAATTAGTGCTCTCGCAAAAGACATTTCTGATCTACCATTGTTAATACATATATCTATTCTTGCAATTGTTGACCAACAATGTTTGCCAATAATTTGTTCGCCCAAAATAGCCTAAAGTCTTCATAACGAATACAAATAAACCTAGTTTTACAACTTTCAAATTCGTAATGACTTAATGGATTTAAAAAACAAAAATCAAAACAACACCGATGCAATTAGTTTTTTTATTACTATTATTATTGAGTATAAATTTTAGTGTTCGCAAAATTGTGTACGAAATATTACAAAACTTAGTTTGTCATTGGTAGATCGTCCTTGAAAACGTAAAAATAAGAAAATTTGATTAAAATATTTGAGAACCAGCTATGAAATAGTGTTGTTTGGGAAAAACAATAAGAAGAGAATATGGGAAGTGGCAGTAGTAATGTGGTGCAAGAATCCAAAAACAAAACCTCTGCTGATACTAATGATTCTAAGTAAAAGTCCAGAGAAGCGAGATTTAGCTCAATCTATAAATCAAATGAACCTGATTTTTATCGGCATAGACTTTTAAACTATGCTCGGTAACAATTTAAATCTGCTAAATGGCTTGGAACCTCGTTATCCACTCATTTTCTGACAAAGGGCACCTAAATATCTCGGGCAATTCGTTTTATGTGGCCTAAAAGCTCAGTACGAAAAAAATATGCTATTCCATTATAAATATCAAATTTCATTAAGATCTTGTCACCCGATCTTAAGTTAAAAATACCTCAATTTTTCTAATTTTCCGAATTAACCCCCCCCCCCAACTCCTCCAGAGAGAGCGAATCCCTTCCAATTATGTCAATCAAGTATTTAGAACTTGTGCTTATTCTTCCCATCAAGTTTCATCCAGGTCTCTCCACTCTAAGTGTTGTTCAAAATTTCCAGTTTCCAGGATTTCTGTTTCCCCCCTCTAACCCCCAATGTCCCCGGATCCGATTTGAATAAAAATGGGGCATCTGAGACATACGATATTTCTAAATATCAAGTTTCGTCAAGATCCGATCACCCATTCGTAAGATAAAGATACCTCAATTTTCACGTTTTCCAAGATTTCCAGTTCCCCCTCAAACTCCCCCAATTTCACCGGATCTAGTCGGTATTTAAAATCAGAGCTTTGAAGTACAATATCTTTTTAAATATCAAGTTTCTTTAAGATCTGATTACCCGTTCATAAGTTACAAATACCTATTTTTTCTAATTTTTCCGAATTACAACCCCCCCAACTCCCCCAAAGTGAGTATATCTGGGTCGGTTACTTCAGTCATGTATCTTGGAATTGTGCTTATTCCTTCCACCAAGTTTCATCCTAATCTTTCCACTCTAAACCTTTCCCAAGATTTCCACCCCCCCCCCCAACTCCCATCAATTACACTGGATCCAGTCAGGATATAAAATAAGAGATCTGAGTTACGAGGTCCCTCTATATATTAAATTTCATGAAGATCCGATCAATCCTTCGTACGTTAAAAAAACCTCATTTTTTCTAATTTTTCAAAATTAACCCTCCCCCCAACTCCTACAAAGAAAGCAGATCCGTTCCGATTATGTCAATCATGTATCTAGAACTTGTGATTAGTTTTTCCACCAAGTTCCATCCCCATCCCTCCACTCTAAGCGTTTTCCAAGATTTTAGGTTTTGCCCTTCAACTCCTGCCAATGTCACCGGATCTGGTCAAGACTTAAAATAAGAGCTCTGAAACACGCTATACTTCTAAATATCAAATTTCATTAAGGTCCAATCACCCGTACGTAAGTTAATAATGCCTCATTTTTTCAAATTCTCCCCCAATTCCCCCCCCCCTAGATGGTTGAAATGGGGAAAAGACTATTTATAATTTAATCTGGCATGGTCCCTGACACGCCTGCCAAAATCATCGTCCTAGCTTAGCTGGAAGTGCCAAAACTAGCAAAACCGGGACCGAAAGACAGACAGACAGACAGACCGACAGACCGACAGAATTTGCGATCGCTATATGTCACTTGGTTAATACCAAGTGCCGTAAAAATTTCTAAGTAAAAAAAACTCAAATTTCAAAAAAATAATTCTAAGTTCAAAAAAGGGGGTATTGAGGAGCCCTTGGAGGAGGGACATGGATGATCATAAGGTTTTTCTAGAAAAAAGTGCATATGTAAGTGTTCTTTCTCATGAATATGATGGTGAAAACGGTTATACTATGCCTATGTTAACATATGCTGTCAAGTAAAGCTCAGTACTATATCTTAAGTTCCATTAGTTTAGTTTGAAATCAAATAAAAGGGTTTACTTAAGTGGTCGTTCTTCTGATTACGTTGATTCTAGCATTCCGCTTGAATTCATATAAACCGCCTTCCTCTCATTCAGTGTAGGTTGAATAATCATATCCTGACAGGAATATGCAGGTCATTCAACAAAACTAATTGCTAGGTAAATCTGTTATACAAATGAGGTATGCATCGGAACATTGCTCAAATCACTACTATCCCCTCCGCCCGAAAAATAATGGATATGGCCCTGATGACCATTCTTTCGATAGAAGCCATGAATGCCCCAGAACTTGCAATACTTACAATGAGGGCTTTGATGGGTTGTCATCCTCAAAGACATAATTTTCAGACCTTTAAACTACACTGAACAAAATAGCTATCTCCAAATTTTGATTGGATGTGCTCTGCCAAATGATAGGTGTGAGGCTAAGGGGGCCTGAGAAATGATAGTTATATGTGTTCTCAAATCACTTATGACTCTTAAAAAAGGCACTATAACTTCTATCTCAAATCAAATGAACCCCGACGGAAGTTTTTACGACCCCCCCCCCTTTGACGAAAACCATACAATTACTCGAGGGCATAACTACAACCCTTGCCCTAGAGCCAAATGATATCTGCCAAATGATAGGTGTGAGGCTAAGGGGGCCTGAGAAATGATAGTTATATGTGTTCTCAAATCACTTATGACTCTTAAAAAAGGCACTACAACTTCTATCTCAAATCAAATGAACCCCGACGGAAGTTTTTACGACCCCCCATTTCACAAAAACCATACAATTACTCGAGGGCATAACTACAACCCTTGCCCTAGAGCTCTGGTGGTTTGTATCAACCCTTGAGGTTTTGTTACATGTTATTTGGGCTACTTTGAACAAAGTTACAATCTCACAATTTCAATCAGATGCACTAGGTGAATTGAGGGGTAGTTGAGGAAGGGGTAGGTTGCCCTGCCGTGCTTTAGACTTCTGAAAGGGAACTACAATTTCCAATTTTTAACCAAATGAACCGCTAATAAAGCTTATAAAACCATGCCTAACGTAAAATCTTAAATACCTCCGGGCATTTTTTATAATCCTTGCCCCCAGGCTTTGAGTTTTTTTCAATCTCAAAAGAATTGTTATATGATATTTGGAAAATTTTGACTAAACTTGCTATTCTAAAGTTTCCATTGGACTTATTTCGGGAAAATACGACGCGTGTGGGAGGGAGGAGGTAGCTGCCCTCCGATAACTTTGACTATTAAAAAAAAATTAAAATTTCTGATTACCAATCTAATGAGCCCTCTCCGAAGTTTTTACGACCACCCTTTGGATTAAACCTTATATAGTCCAGAGTATAACCTACAACGCTTACCCTGAGACCTGTGGGGGGGGATTTGTCATCCTCAAAGATATTATTTTCAGACCTTTTAACTACGCCGAAGTATTTGGCTATCTCAAAATTTTGATTGGATCTGTTAGAAGAAATGATGAGCATGGAGGGGGGGCTATTAACCCTCCAAACACTTTTGACTATTAAAAGGAGCACTCGTCCTCTCAATTTCCAATTGAATAAGCCTTTTTGGAAGTTTTACGACAACTCCATCTATACGAAGTGCATTAATATACCCCCCCCCCCCAAAAAAAAAAAAAATTAACAGTACATTGTGCCAACATCGTTTTTTCATATGAAAAAATTAATATGAATAGGAAAATTTGAGTTTTCATATGAATATGAAAAAACGTAGTTTTGAAACTAAAAGTTTCAATTTAATGCTATTTGTCGTCCCTGAGGCACTACAGATACACGATTTGGGCAATCTGGATGGACGTAACGTCTTTTGATTTAGTTCAACATACCCTGAAATTTTTAACTTAATACTCTTAGCCGTTCCTGAGATAGATAAACATATTTCACATAAACAATAAGAATCATTCAGTAAATGAAATCATTCGTCATTGCGAAGGCTCCTTCACCTGTAAAGAGAAGCATCGTGAATTAAGCCTAACCCAGATACAAAAAGGCTCCGAAGACTCTGCAAACCAAGACATTTATTTCATACATGTACATGTACTTAGCACCACACTTTTATAACAAAATAAAAAAAGAAATACACCTATAAAAAAAATAAAAATCAGTGATAAATAAACTCAATTTATAGGAAAAATATGCTAAAAAAAAAAAATCAAAAATTTAGAAACAAATTAAGGATGAAAAACAACCTTTGAAAATCAAACAACAGATGTTTGAAGGTGGCAAAGGAGTGACAATCCCGTGAAACTGCTCGAAGTGCATCCTATACTCTTCTAGATGCAACCAGACGGCTGAGATCAGACGGAACGACAGACGTGGCAGGACTATGAACAATAATGAATATACCAACATTGTTATTGTCATAACAATGTAGGTAATATAAAGAGCTGACATGCAGATATTGCATACAGATATTGCAAACAAAGAAGATAGTGTAAGTGCACCTTTTTGACAATCTGGATGCATATATTGTCTTTTGATTTAGTTTCAAAGCCCCTCAAAAGTCCCTGGAAGTTTCAAATTAATATCCTTAGCTATTCTTGAGATATTGCAAATAAAGTTTTTTTTTATATAAAAATTGGACGCATGTAATATCTCCTCATGCGGTTTGATGACCCCTCAGAAATCCTTGAAAGGTTCAAGTTTATCCCCTTAGCCATTCTACACAAGCCACTTTTCCTTGAGTAAACATATTTAATTTTGCAGTATTTATAATGCTTGCCCCGAGGGTTGTGGTGTTTTGTTATCCCCAGAGGTATGTTTTTTGCACCATTCAACTATTTAAAACAAAGTAGCCATCTCAAACACTGACTTTTCTTCCTTTGGAGGGTATGGAGGGCAGGATAGCCAAAAAACCAAGGTAGAAATGAAGGTGGCCCTCGAATCACCCTTTACTCTTAAAAAGACACTAAAACTCTTAAGCTCCAACTTAATCCAATCTTCCTACGAAGTTTCAACGACAATCCCTTCCACAAGAAGTGGCCCCTAAAAAAATAATGCAGAGTTAATGTTCTTTACTACTAGCAACGCTAAACAGCGTCTAAGTTGTTCTTAACGATGGGGTATCAAACAGTTCGTGGTAACGAACTGTACAAGAGAACCTTCTTGTAGAAGTTTCAAGCTCTTATCTACAAAAATGTGGAATTTCGCATTTTTTGCCAGAAGACAGATCACGGATGCGTGTTTATTTGTTTGTTTGTTTGTTGTTTTTTTTCCCCAGGGGTGATTGTATCGACTGAGTGGTCCTAGAATGTTGCGAGAGGGCTCATTTTAACAGAAAATTTAAAGTTCTAGTGCCCTTTTTAAGTGACCAAAAAATTGGAGGGCACCTATGCCCCCTCCCACGCTCAGTTTTTCCCAAAAGTCACCAGATCAAAATTCTGAGATCGCCATTTTATTCACCATAGTCGAAAAACCTAATAACTTTTTTTTAGGGACGACTTACTCCCCCGCAATCCCCGTGGGAGGGGCTGCAAGTTACAAACTTTGACCTGTGTTTACATATAGTAATGGTTGCTGGGAAGTGTACAGACGTTTTCAGGGGGATTTTTTATTTAGGGAGAGATTTGAGGGGGGGGTTACGTGGGAGTATATTTCCATGGATAAACTTGTCATGGGGGAAGAGAATTTCAACGAAGGGGGCGCAGGGTTTTCTAGCATTATTTGAAAAAAACAATGAACAAATAAATATGAAAAGTTTTTTCTACTGAAAGTAAGGAGCAGCATTAAAACTTAAAATGAACGAAAATTATTACGCATATGAGGGGTTTAGCTCCTCGTTATACCTCACTTTTTGCGCTAAAGTATTTTTAGTAATTTCAGCTATTTATTTTACGACCTTTGTGATTCAGAGGTCATTCTTAAGGAATTGGGACGAAATTTAAGCTTTAGGGTAAAGAGCGAGGTATCGACGACGGTTGAGCCCCCTCATACACGCAGTAAAAACATACGAATATAGAAGTTCGTTCCGTAATTTAATTTGTAAGTTACGTATATTTTTTACCAATGAAAACGTTTGTACAAAATTAAAAGTTCTAGTTGCTTTTTAAGTAATCAAAAAATTGGAGGACAACTAGGTCTCCTCCCTCGATCCTTTTTTCTCAGAATCTTCAGATGAATTGCAATTAATTAATATGCAAATTTCGTTTCAATTATTTATGTGCGGAGAGCCAAGACCAAAATATGCATTAATTCAAAAACGTCCAGAAATTAAATAAAAAAAACAGTTTTTTTAAATGAAAGTAAAGAGCAACATTAAAACTTAAAACGAACAGAAATTACTCCGTATATGAAAGGGGCTTTTCCTCCTCAACGCCCCGCTCTTTACGCTAAAGTTTCTTACTGTCTTAAAATAGAGTTAAGAGAAAGAGTCAAAGTTTAGCGTAAAGAGCGGGGCGTTGAGGAGGAAAAGCCCCTTTCATATACGGAGTAATTTCTGTTCGTTTTTAGTTTTAATGTTGCTCCTTACTTTCATTTAAAAAAACTTGTTTTTTTTATTTAATCCTTATAAAAGATGGCTCTGGGTTGAGGGTTATCCATTTGCACGTGAGCAAGCGAATAAATAGAGTATGTCAATCCAAAGGTACCAATTCCAAAATGAAGCATACTCGTAGATCATCTTGCTGATTGGGATGAGCTCTCAATCGTCAGATATTCCTCAAACCGAAATAATTTACAAATGAGACAGACAAACTAGTTTTATTTTCATTGCCACTATTTTTGTGTATGGTTGTTTTCTTTTATGTGCAGTTTATTAATGTTCGTAAATCACACAATCTAACAGTTCGTGGTAACGAGCTGTAGTAAGGAGTGGCCCGGCTCAATAGTAAACGAAACTCTAAAAAAAGTAACTTCGATCCTAAAAGATATATCAAAAGAATTGGATTTTTATGCTAATTTTAAATATATCAGTTTCATCGAATTTAGTCTTTGTCATCAAAAGTTACGAGCCTGAGAAAATTTGCCTTATTTTGGAAAATAGGGGGAAACACCCCCTAAAAGTTATAGGATCTTAACAAAAGTCACACCATCGCATTTAGCGTATCAGAGACCCCTATAAAAAAAATTTCAAGGTCCAATCTACAAAAATGTGGATTTTCGTATTTTTTGCCAGAAGACAGATCACGGGTGCGTGTTTATTTGTTTGTTTGTTTGTTTTTTTCCGCAGGGGTCATCGTATCAACCAAGTGGTCCTTGAGTGTTGCAAGAGGGCTCATTCTAACGAAAATGAAAAGTTCTAGTGCCCTTTTTAAGTGACAAAAAAAATTGGAGGGCACCTAGGCCCCCTCCCACGCTCATTTTTTCCCAGAGTCAACGGATCAAAATTCTGAGATAGTCAATTTGTTTCGCATAGTCGAAAACCATAATAACTATGTCTTTAGGGATGACTTAATCCCCCATAGTCCCTGGGGGAGGGGCTCCAATTTACAAACTTTGACCAATGTTTACATACATTAATGGTTATTAGGAAGTGTACCGACGTTTTCAGGGGGATTTTTTGGTTTGGGTGTGGGGTTGTGGGGAGGGGGTATGCGGGAGGATCTTTCCTTGGAGGAATATTTCATGGGGAAAGAGATATTCAATGAAAAGGGCAAAGGATTTTCTAGCATTACTATAAAAAAAAAAACAATGAAAATATAAACATGAAAGAGTTTTTTCAATCGAAAGTAAGGATTAGCATTAAAACTTAAAACGAACAGAGATTATTACGCATATGAGGAGTTCTAAAAATACTTTAGCATAAAGAGCGAGGTATTTAGAAGGAGATAAATACTTCGCTGTTTATGCTAAAGTATTTTTTAGTAATTTCAACTACTTATTCTACGGTCTTTCTGATTCAGGGAACATTCTCAAAGAATTGGGACAAAACTTAAGATTTAGTGTGAAGAGCGAGGTATTAACGAGGGGACAAACCCCCTCATATATATAATCAAAAATATAAGAATATAAAAGTTTGTTACGTAAGTTAATTCTTAAGTTATGTATATTTTTTACTAATAAAAACGTTCGTTAAAAATTAAAAGTTCTAGCTGCCTTTTTAAGTAACCAAAAAATTCGAGGGCAACTAGGACTCCTTCCCCACCCCTTATTTCTCAAAATCGTCTGATCAAAACTAAGAGACTAAGAGCCAAAATCAAACATGTATTAATTCAAAAACGTTCAGAAATTAAATAAAAAAACTAGTTTTTTTAACTGAAAGTAAGAAGCGACATTAAAACTCAAAACGAACAGAAATTACTCCGTATATGAAATGGGTTGTCCCCTCCGCAATCCCTCACTCTTAACGCTAAAGTTTGACTCTTTGCCACAATTCTACTTTTTAAAACAATTCAAAACTTTAGCGTAAAGAGCGAGGGATTGCGGAGGGGACAACCCATTTCATATACGGAGTAATTTCTGTTCGTTTTAAGTTTTGATGTCGCTCCTTACTTTCACTTAAAAAAACTAGTTTTTTTGTTTAATTTTAATCTTAGAAATGTCAGTTTGTAATTGGCAAATAACCTTCAAAAATGGTAACAGCAAGTGACTTAACTATTTGAGAAAGCATTACAGAAACCCAACAAAAAAGAAGGGAAAAATAACAGACATTTCAAAAAATGACTGTTGTACATAATAATTTTTCCGTAGAAATAAAGTAAAACGACTTCTGAGCAAAAGTTAAGCATCAAATAGATGTTTCAATTACCATAGGTAACTGTCCTGCTAATATCAGTGATAGTTATTTCAATTTTCCTTGGTAGCACTTTGCAGAAGTCAGGATTTACTAATTGGCCCACTTGGCCCGGGTCTAGGGGTACAAAATTGCAGGTGGCGCAATAAATTAACACCGTTTGAGTTTTTGTAACAGAACCGGACTGGTATGATTTATTGTCAAGGTTAAAGGTGCAGAAAAGTGATCTTAAAACACCATAGGAATTTTGTGGCTACTTATAACCTGCCATATGTCTTTCAAGAGTCGCAGTTGAGAGTTCGGTATCATCTCTCTCTTTTATTACTTTTGGCTCATCAGTTGTATTCTGTTCTGCGCTTCCACTATTCCCAAATTTTCTGGAATTTCCCCGAAAATCTCGCAAAACAAAGCGGTAAATCGCTCGGGCCTAGAAGCGTCAAAGCTTTAAATCCGGCCCCGACTTTTGATCTACTAAATGATTAAGAAACTTGCCAACCACAAACTTACAGCAATGCTTCTTGTGTTATTAGTCAATATTCTGGATTTGACCGATTTTAGCGAATAGAGTAATGCTGATGAAGTAAACAGCGATGTGTAAGCCATGTATTTTTTCTTCAAGCGACTCTGTATAGAAAGGGTGGTCTTATAAGCTTGAAAATTGGCTTACTCAATCCACATTGAAAGCTTTGTAGCAGCCTTCTAAGCGCTGAAAGGCATTTGAGTTGAAAAAAAAACAACTCTTTTCCCCTGTTCCCTTTCTCCAGATTCAGATCAAAATTCTAAGGTAGCTTAAATCACAATTATCAAAAGGCTTAAAAACATATCTTAGTGGCGTTGCGATGGCCAACGCAGATGTAATGACGAGAGCCAAAAATTACGCAAATGGCTTCAGTTTTATTGATAGAATTTTGTAAAAGAGATGAGAATGTCAACCTTGTTGAATCAGAATTATCCAGATATTTTGACCTAAAAATTTCAATACCTTTGCCTTTTCATCGAGCAAAAAATTTTTCTGTTTAAGATTTAATATTTTCCATTGCCAGTTTAATGGACTAAAAGGGAAGTGGGCGGAGGATTACGATCACAAATATTGAATTCTAGCTGTTGGGGTGGCGCTTCGTGCCACCCCAACACCTAGTTGGTGGGGTGCTTCGCGCCCCTCAAGCCCCCCCCCCGCGCGCGTAAGTCGTTACGCGCCCTATTCGTTACGCGCCATTGTATTTGTGTCCCTGTGTTCCACCTGTAAATAGAGATAAATATATATATATATATATATATATATATATATATATAAACATATATATATATATATATATATATATATATATATATATATATATATATAAACATATCTATATATATAAAAATAAGTTGTCTGTCTGTGTGTCTGTCTGTGGATCAGGTGACGTCATGTTTCTGTGTTGACTGACGTCATGAAATTAGTTGTCGTCATTTTTGCTTTGACGGTGACGTCATTCAAGATATTTAAGACATATGTTCACGTAGAAATCTATTAATGTTTAAGTTTAATGACTGATGAACTTACCATGGCAAAAGCCGATGAAGATGCTCAAAGAGTCTATGCCAAAAAACTTGCTGCTGATAGAGAAAGTCAGAAAAGAAAGCGTGCCGAGGAATCAAAAGAACAGCAAGGAAACAGGCTTGAGGCTGATAGAGAAAGAAAGAACAGAAAGCGTGCCGAGGAATCAAAAGAACAGCAAGGAAACAGGCTTGAGGCTGATAGAGAAAGAAAGAACAGAAAGCGTGCCGAGGAATCAAAAGAACAGCAAGGAAACAGGCTTGAGGCTGATAGAGAAAAAAAGAACAGAAAGCGTGCCGAGGAACTACCAGAGCAACGCGGAAGCAGACTTGCTGCTAAAAGAGAAAGTGAAAAAAGAAGGCGTGCCGAGGAATTACAAGAACAGCAAGAAATCAGGCTTGCTGCTGATAGAGAAAGTAAGAAAAGAAAGCGTGCCGAGGAATCACAAGAACAGCAAGAAATCAGGCTTGCTGCTGATAGAGAAAGTAAGAAAAGAAAGCGTGCCGAGGAATCAGAGCAACCTGAAAGTTATCGCCTGGAATTCAGGTACAACCCAGTCGATGATTATAGCTTGAGTAGATGTGTTCAAATCGGGACAATGTCTAAAATTTGTCCCTATTGCAAGGCCTTGAAATTCAATGGTGAAACAATGGGAATGTGTTGCGCCTCAGGAAAAGTTAAACTTCCTCTATTGGCTGCACCACCAGAGCCATTGAAGACGAATGAATGCTTGCCTGAAAAATTCTAATTTATGGGCACACGTAAAAATATTAAAATTAACTACAAATATGCGCTTCCGATTGCAAAACGATGTCTCTGGTCAAACATTTTCAGATCAATTGCTGACAATTGGAAACGGAAAGCTCCCAGTAGACTCAATTTCAGGACGTATACAACTACCTGCTGATTTCTGTAATTTAGTGACGTCCAAAAATGAATTGATTGAAAAAGTATTTCCGAATATTCTAAAAAATTATAAAAATAATAAATGGCTAAGTGAAAGAGCGATTCTCGCACCCAAAAATATAGACGTCCACGAAATCAACAATATTGTTTTGACCAAGATTCGAGACCAGGCAGTCCTTTACAAGTCAGTCGACACAGTTTTGGAACCAAATGAAGCGGTTAATTATCCATCTGAATTTTTAAATTCCATAGATCTTTCAGGGTTTCCACCACACGTGCTACAACTAAAAATAGGCGTACCAATAATACTTTTAAGAAATATAAACCCACCAAAGCTTTGCAATGGCACTCGACTTGCCGTAAAAAAAACAATGGAAAACCTAATAGAGGCCACAATCTTGACAGGGCCTTTTGAGGGTGAGGCTGTTCTTATTCCTCGCATTCCCATGATTCCAACGGATCTGCCTTTTCAATTTAAAAGATTGCAATTCCCAATTCGATTAGCATTTGCAATCACCATTAACAAAGCTCAAGGTCAATCATTAGAAAAATGTGGTATTGATCTTAATACTGATTGTTTTTCCCATGGACAATTGTACGTTGCATGTTCGAGGGTCGGTAAACCTGACAATCTATATATATGCAGCGACAATTGGACAGCGAAGAATGTTGTATATTCGCAAGTTTTACGCAGTTAATTTGTATTGTATCTATCTATCTATCTATCTATATAAAAACGAGTTGTGTGTATGCATGTTTGTTTGTTTGTAAAAAGAGCGTTTACATATGATGTCATTATTAGTACATACGGCTTTGTATATGCAGAGACAATGGGAAAGCCAAGAATGTTGTATATTCGCAATTTTTACGTAGTTTAACTCCTGCAGACGAAATGAATGCTTGCCTAAAAAATTCTAATTTATGGGCACACGTAAAAATATTAAAATTAACTACAAATATGCGTGTCCGATTGCAAAACGATGACTCTGGTCAAACAGTAGACTCAATTTCAGGACGTATACAACTACCTGCTGATTTCTGTAATTTAGTGACGTCCAAAAATGAATTGATTGAAAAAGTATTTCTGAATATTCTAAAAAATTATAAAAATAATAAATGGCTAAGTGAAAGAGCAATTCTCGCACCCAAAAATATAGACGTCCACGAAATCAACAATATTGTTTTGACCAAGATTCGAGACCAGGCAGTCCTTTACAAGTCAGTCGACACAGTTTTGGAACCAAATGAAGCGGTTAATTATCCATCTGAATTTTTAAATTCCATAGATCCTTCAGGGTTTCCACCACACGTGCTACAACTAAAAATAGGCGTACCAATAATACTTTTAAGAAATATCAACCCACCAAAGCTTTGCAATGGCACGCGACTTGCCGTAAAAAAAAACAATGGAAAACCTAATAGAGGCCACAATCTTGACAGGGCCTTATGAGGGTGAGGCTGTTCTTATTCCTCGCATTCCCATGATTCCAACGGATCTGCTTTTTCAATTTAAAAGATTGCAATTCCCAATTCGATTAGTATTTGCAATCACCATTAACAAAGCTCAAGGTCAATCATTAGAAAAATGTGGTATAGATCTTAATACTGATTGTTTTTCCCATGGACAATTGTACGTTGCATGTTCGAGGGTCGGTAAACCTGACAATGTATTTATATGCAGCGACAATTGGACAGCGAAGAATGTTGTATATTCGCAAGTTTTACGCAGTTAATTTGTATTGTATCTATCTATCTATATAAAAACGAGTTGTGTGGATGCATGTTTGTTTGTTTGTAAAAAGAGCGTTTGCATATGACGTCATTATTAGTACATACGGCTTTGTATATGCGCAGACAATGGGAAAGCCAAGAATGTTGTTTATTCGCAATTTTTACGTAGTTTGAAACACATATATAAATCTATCTATATTCACAGGTGGGACACAGGGACACAACTACAATGGCGCATAACTAATATGGCGCGTAACGACTTACGCGCGCGGGGGGGCTTGGGGGGGCGCGAAGCGCCCCACCAACTAGTTGTTGGGGTGGCGCGAAGCGCCACCCCAACAGCTAGTATATATATATATATATATATATATATATATATATATATATATATATATATATATATATATATATATATATATATATATATATATATATTTTATATATATATATATATATATGTTGCATATGAATAGATTGTCAGGTTTACTGACTCTTGAACATGCAATATATAATTGTCCATGGAAAAAACAATCCGTATTCAGATCTATACCTCATTATTCTAATGATGTGTCCCTGTGTCCCGGTCGTCATTTATATTCCCTGTGTCCCGGCCGTCATTTGTGTCCCGGTGTCCCAGTTTGTAATTTCTCTTTGATTGTCCCGGTCGTCATTTATATTCCCTGTGTCCCGGTGTCCTGGTCGTCATTTGTTTCCCGGTGTCCCGGTCTGTAATTTCTATTCGAACAATCCCTGTGTCCCGGTCGTCATTTATATATCCCGCCTGTGCCCCCGGCGTCCCCTTTGTAGTTGTGTCCCTGTGTCCCGATCGTCATTTATATTCCCTGTGTCCCGGTCGTGATTTGTGTCCGGGTGTCCCAGTCTGAAATTTCTCTTTGAGGTTCCCGGTCGTCATTTATATTCCCTGTGTCCCGGTCGTCATTTATGTCCCGGTATGTAATTTCATTAGTTGACAAATATGACATCAGTCGACAAACAACTTCATGACGCATACAGCTCAATCCTTATAATGACGTCAGTAGACAAACATGACGTCAGTTGACACACAAACATGACGTCAATCGACACACACACACACAGACAAATTATTTATATATATATATATATATATAGATTATTTTTATATATACAGATTTGCCTAATTTTTGACGTATGAGTGTTTGAAGCTACCATAAACCTTATCCTGTGGATACCCATTAGTCTCAAGTGGACTGGAGCACTTTCATTTAAAGATAGATAATGGAAATTTTTTTTTATGCACTTCTCCAACTAGCCATTTCCACAAGTATTTATAGGATCTTCTTAAAAGTATGCTAATATTTTAGAATGCATTTTAATACTTTCTATAAGCATTTATTTTAAATACAAGACTATTCATATAATTAAAAATAGTGTTTAAACGTAATATTATTTTGTCCTTCTTTGTGTCCTTGGAGATATTCATCTTTTATTTTTGCATCTTTTGATCCCATTCCAAAATCAATCAACGGCACATGGTTTCCTTTGTCTTAAATTCTTTTAACATTCTTCCATTGACTTTACATTTTTCCTTAGAATCCAAAACAGCATGCCAGGAGATTCTTTGCAATTTTTCTGCCTAAACAGGTGTAAAATTATGATTATTTAAGTGACTTCTTAGACATGTATATAAATTGCTGGTTCATTAATTTGTGTCTCCACACAGAACTCAAATATTTTTATTAACTGAATAAATTTCAGTCACAATAAAATTGAAAACTTGAAAACAAGGCAACACCCAGTAGCCTAATATCTTACAAATCCTGGGCAGTTAGTTGGAGCGATTTTCCCCATCTAGTGAAAATGGCAATAAAAAGAAAATAGGCCATATAGTAACATAAAGGTAAATGTTTCATAGACAGCGCAATAGCGCTGCCTAAGTGAAGAGTGATGTGAAAACAATGCATATATTTTTTTTTAAACCAGAAAACTTCGCATTGAAAGAGTTTTCGTATAAACTTTGAAAAGGGCTGATTCCGTTGGAAGTTGAAAAGGAAAGTTCCCTTTTTAACAGTCAAAAGTAATTGGAGGACAACAAACCCGTCTCCCACGTCCACCATTTCCCCAAACACGTCCAATCAAAATTTTGAGAAAGCTATTTTTTCAGCGTAGTTAAAAGGCCCGGATGCCTATGCCTAAGGGTATTAAGGTAAAATTTTTAAGGGATTTTGAGGTGGGAAAGGGAAGTGACTCAAAAACGCCGTCTGTATGCAGGTTATTCAAGGTTTTCCAGTGGTTGGAACCCTACAGATTTCATGTTGTACCAGATTTTAAAACAGGGTTAGAAAATGAAATAATAGAAAAGAATAAAACCATTTCAGATTTACAGAGGGTATGAAGGTAAAATTTTCAAGGAATTTTGAGGTGGGAAAGGGAACTGACTCAAAAACGCCGTCTGTGCATACAGACGGCTTGGATAACATTGGTTATCCAAGGTTGTCCAATGGTTGTCTAAACAGTGTAATAGGATTATCTCAGGAAAAGTTTGACGGGTGAAGTTGAAACTAACAGGTTTTTCTTAGGGATGTTGAAAAAACCAAAAAAAAATATTTGCATCTTAATGATACTGCTTCTGCTCATACTACTACTAATGTTACTATTGTTACTACTTCTATTGCTCCTATTGCAATTAAAGCTTAGGCTACTGTTGTTATTTCTATTTCTACTGCTACTGCTATAAAACTAAGGGTGTTAAGGTGAAACATTTGTGATGTCTAGAAACTGTATGGAACTAACTCGAAACACAATATGCCCACACAGGCTATCAAGCAGATGCATCAGAAATGCTTCAGGAACGGCTGATGGAATTAACCGGAAATTTTCAGATTTTACTGAATGGGGTGCTGAAGATACCAGAGGTTGAAATACCAGGGGATTTTGAACTAGCTGGTAGGCACTATATGTATAGTTTTAATACTACCAATAGAGTTATTACAACTATTGACGCTAAGGGTATTAAGGTGAGCCTTTTACGGAACGTTTAGGAGAAGTTTCAGCTAAACAAAAATTTGTATGCATGCAGGTTTTCAAAAGGGCATTTAAAAAATATCATAACCAGAAACACTCTATAATGGCTAGAAATATCGTTTAAACTTTTAAAGGCCCTAATTAGATTAAAGATTAAAATTCCAGGTGCCCTTTTAAGAGTAAAAAAAAAATTTCAGAGCAAATTGTGTAAAAAGACGGTAAGTGCATCCAGTTTGTCAAAGAGCATAGACAGAATCTTGGGAATGGTGTTAAGGTTTATTTTTCAGGTAAACTTCAGGAGTAATAAAATTAATTTAAAAAATACTGTTTTTGTCAGGATTAAAATTTATTGAAAAAGTTTCTCCAATATACAAATAGCAACTCAAACTATGGATTTTATAGAAAAAACCGAAACGATATAAACTATTACTTATTTCCATGAAAAAAACTATGTAAATAAAAACGAACAGAAATTGATTTCATGATATTTTTCCCAAAAACCTGTTTTCAAACAAAAGTAAATAGCTCCATTAAGCCAGAAATAAGAAGAAATAAAGTCAAATAACCTTTCAAGCGTAAAACTACAACAAATCACTATCAATAAATAAATGAAACTCAAAACGGACAGAAATTACAATAAATAGCCGAGTCAAGCTCAAAATGAGCAGAAATTAACACAAGTAGGGCTGATAACTCCAATGCTTTCTTAAAACCAAAAGTAATTTGCCCTTCACTGAAGAAAACGTTTTAATTATTTTCTTTTTAATTTTCATAAAAAAAAGTATGAAAATTTTAAGGGATGAACATCAGTATATGTCAATTGAACCTGCAATCCCCGGTCAGTTGTTTTTTTTTTCTTTCTTTTTTTTCTTTTTTTTCACCCATCGGCATAAGATATGTGGGGCAAGCACGCGGAAGAAGTGGTGACTGAGATTGATGATTTTTTAAGGATTTAATGTTGCTCGTAGTTACCACTTGAGCAAAGGTTTAACCATTCATAGTTTAGGCAATTGTACTAAGTCTGAATGTGTCAAGTTTTACTGTACATGTGCATTTACAAGTAGAGAAACTGGACTGTGTATCTTATGTACGAAATTGCTCGTTTTCATTTGAGCATTATTGAGTCAAATAATTTTTAGTTGATCGAGCTCAAGAATCTTTAAAGACAGTCATGTATTCTTTATATTAAATTACATGACCGAAATTTTACTATATAGTTTTTACCCATTCCCTTCTAACCCAAATTAACCCGTTCCCATTTTGGTCAATTCCGATAAAGAAAACATACATTTACAGTATTACAACATATCCCTAAACTCAGAAATAAAATCGAAAAAATTTCACAGAAACCTATTGTTTCCATTTCCTTCAAAAATGACAGAAAAGTTAAAGCTTTTGTTCAATCCTGGGAAAAATACAGCCGATTATATCCGGTGGTATCCGGAAAATACCACCTTACAATAAAGTGCGAAAATCTGTTTCCGCCACTGTCCAAGCATATCGACCTTTCTAACAAAATACTTAAAAAAGTGTAGTCTAATAGTATTTCTATTTCAAGAAAACTTCGAAATATTGTTCAACCTATTACAATAAACTGGCATTAGTAATTATGGCTTAAATATACTTCTAAAATGCTTCTAAGAAACCATTCATTCTTTGAAGTTAGATTTTCAAATCAAACAGTTCGTGGTAACGAACTGCAGTAAGGAGTGACCCGGATTAATAGTAACAAAAAATCTAAAAAATGGACCAATAGCTACATCAAAAGAATTGCACTTTAATTCTGATTTTAAATATATAGGTTTCATCAAGTTTAATCTTACCCATCAAAAGTTACGAGCCTGAGAAATAAGAGGCTTAATGCCGGTCAAAATTTAAAATAAGAGCTCTGAGTCACGATGTCCTTCTAAATATCAAAATTCATTAAGATCCGATCACTCACTCGTATGTTATAAATACCTAATTTTTTCTAATTTTTTCTCTCCCTTTAGTCCCCCAGATGGTCGAATCTAGGAAAACGACTTTATCAAGTCAATTTGTGCAGCTCCCTGACAAGCCTCCCAATTTTCATCGTCCTAGCACGTCCAGAAGCACCAAACTCGCCAAATCACTGAACCCCTCCCCACAAAACCTCCAAAAAGAGCGAATCCAGTACGGTTCCGTTAATCGCGTATCAAGGACATTTGGTTATTCTATCCACCAAGTGTCATCCCGATTCCTCTACTCAAAGTGTTTTCCTAGATTTCCCCTCCAACTCCTCCCAATGTCAAAAGATCTGGTCGGGATTTCCAATAAGAGCTCTGAGACATGAATTCCTTCTAAATATCAAATTTCATTAAGATCCGATCACCTATTCGTAAGATAAAAATACCCCAATATTCAGGTTTTCCAAGAATTCCAATTTCCCCCTCTAATCCCCCCATTATCACAGGATCTGATCGGAATTTAAAATTAGAGCTTTAAAGCACAAGATCCTTCTAAATATCAAATTTCATTAAGATCTGGTCACCCTTTCGTAAGTTACAAATACCTCAATTTTCAAAATTACCCCCCCCCCAACTCCACCAAAGAGAGCAGATCCGGTCCGGTTATGTCAGTCATGTATCTTAGACAGGTTTTTGTTCTTACCATCCAGTTTCACCCTGATCTCACCGCTTTAAGTATTTTCAAAGATTTCCGGTTCGCCCCCAACTGCCCCCCCCAGATTACGCTGGATTCGGTTGAGATTTAAAATAAGAGATCTGACTTACAAGGTCCTTCTAAATATGATATTTCATTAAGATCCGATCACTCCTTCGTAAGCTGAAAATACGTCATTTTTTCTAATTTTTCAGAATTAACCCCCCCCAATAGAGCGGATCCGTTCCAATTATGTAAATCACGTATCTAAGACTTCTACTTATTTTTCCCACCAAGTTTCATCCCGATTCCTCCAATCTAAGCGTTTCCCCCATCCCAAATTCCCCCCAATATCACCAGATCCGGTCGGAACTTAAAATAAGAGCGTTGAGACACGATATCCTTCTAAATATCAAATTTCATTGAGATCCGATCACCCGTTCTGAAGTTAAAAATACCTAATTTTTTCTATTTTTCAGAAGTACCCCCCCCTCCAACTACCCCAAAGAGAGTGGATACATTCCGGTTATGTCAATCATGTATCTAGGACTTGTGCTTATTTTTCCCACCAAGTTTCATCTCGATCCCTCCACTCTAAGTGTTTTCCAAGTTTCAGGTTTCCCCCTCCCAACTCCCCCCCCCAATGTCACCAGATCTGGTCGGGATTTGAAATAAGAGCTCTGAGACACGATATCCTTCTAAATCTCAAATTTCATTGAGATCCGATCACCCGTTCGTAAGTTAAAAATACCTCATTTTTTTAATTTTTCAGAATTAACCCCCCCCCCCCAATAGAGCGGATCCGTTCCAATGATGTAAATCACGTATCTAAGACTTCTGCTTATTTTTCCCACCAAGTTTCATCCCGATCCCTCCAATCTAAGCGTTTTCCATCATTTTAGGTTCCCCCACCCCAAACTTTCCCCAATGTCACCAGATCCGGTCGGGACTTAAAATAGGAGCTTTGAGACACGATATCCTTCTAAATATCAAATTTCATTGATATCCGATCACCTGTTCGTAAGTTAAAAATACCTGATTTTTTTTAGTTTTTCACAATTAACCGGTTATGGTTATGTCAGTCACGTATCTTAGACAGGTTTTTATTCTTCACATCCAGTTTCATCCTGATCTCACCTCTTTAAATATTTTCTAAGATTTCCGGTTCTCCCCAACTGCCCCCCCCCCCACAATTAGGCTGGATCCGGTTGAAATTTCAAATAAGAGATCCGAGTTACGAGGTAATTCTAAATATGAAATTTCATGAAGATCCGATCACTCCTTCGTAGGTTAAAAATACGTCATTTTTTCTATTTTTTTTTCAGAATTAACCCCCCCCCCAATAGAGCGGATCCGTTCCAATTATGTAAATCACGTATCTAAGACTTCTGCTTATTTTTCCCACCACGTTTCGTCCCGATCCCTCCAATCTAATCGTTTTCCATCATTTTAGGTTCCCCCACCCCAAACTCCCCCCAATGTCACCAGATCCGGCCGAGACTTAGAATAAAAGCTTTGAGACACGATATCCTTCTAAATATCAAATTTCATTGAGATCCGATCACCCGTTCGTAAGTTAAAATTACCTAATTTTTTCTAATTTTTCAGAATTAAACCCCCCCCCCATATGCCCCAAAGAGAACGGATACCTTCCGGTTATGTCAATCATGTATCTAGGACTTGTGCTTATTTTTCCCACCAAGTTTCATCCCGACCCCTCCACTCTAAGTGTTTTCCAAGCTATAGGTTTCCCCCTCCCAACTCCTTTCCCAATGTCACCAGATCCGGTCGGGATTTAAAATAAGAGCTCTGAGACACGATATCCTTCTAAATATTAAATTTCATTGAGATCCAATCACCGTTTGTAAGTTAAAAATACCTCATTTTTTCTAATTTTTCCGAATTACCAATAGAGCGGATCCGTTCCAATGATGTAAATCACGTATCTAAGACTTCTGCTTATTTTTCCCACCAAGTTTCATCCCGATCCCTCCAATCTAAGCGTTTTCCATCATTTTAGGGTCCCCCACCCCAAACTTCCCCCAATGTCACCAGATCCGGTCGGGACTTCAAATAAGAGCTTTGAGACATTGGTATCCTTCTAAATGTAAAATTTCATTGAGATCCGATCACCCTTTCGTAAGTTCAAAATACCTGATATTTTAGTTTTTCACAGTTAACCCCCCAACTACCCCAAAGAGAGCAGATCCGGTCCGGTCATGTCAGTCACGTATCTTAAACAGGTTTTTATTCTTCACATTAAGTTTCATCCTGATCTCACCGCTTTAAGTACTTTCTAAGATTCCCGGTTCCCCCCAACTGCCCCCCACACTTACGCTGTATCCAGTTAAGATTTAAAATAAGCGATCTGAGTTACGAGTTCCTTCTAAATATGAAGTTTCATGAAGATCCAATCACTCCTTCGTAGGTTAAAAATGCGTCATACTTTCTATTTTTCAGAATTAACCCCCCCCCCTCAATAGAGCAGATCCGTTCCAATTATGTAAATCACGTATCTAAGACTTCTGATTATTTTTCCCACCAAATTTCATCCCGATCCTTCCAATCTAAGCGTTTTTCATCATTTTAGGTTCCCCCACCCCAAACTCCCCTCAATGTCACCAGATCCAGTCGGGACTTAAAATAAGAGCTTTGAGACAGGACATCCTTCTAGATATCAAATTTCATTGAGATCCGATCACCCGTTCGTAAGTTAAAAATACCTCATTTTTTTCTAATTTTTCAGAATCAACCCCCCAACTACCCCAAAGAGAGCGGATCCGTTCCGGTTATGTCAATCATGTATCTAGGACTTGTGCTTATTTTTCCCACCAAGTTTCATCCCGATCCCTCCACTCTAAGTGTTTTCCAAGTTTTAGGTTTCCCCCTCCCGAACCCCCCCCCAATATCACCAGATCTGGTCGGGATTTAAAATTAGAGCTCTGAGACACGATATCCTTCTAAATATCAAATTTCATTGAGGTCCGATCACCCGTTCGTAAGTTAAAAACACCTCATTTTTTTAATTTTTCATAATTACCCCCCCCCCCCCAACCACCCCAAAGAGAGCGGATCCGTTCCAGCTATGTCAATCGTGTATCTATGACTTGTGCTTATTTTTCCCACCAAGTTTCATCCCAATCCCTCCTCTCTAAGTGTTTTCCAAGATTTTAGGTTTTACCCTCCTAACTCCCCCCAATATCACCAGATCCGGTCGGGATTTAAAAAGACAGCTCTAAAACATGATATCCTTCCAAACATTAAATTTCATTAAGATCTGATCAACATTTCGTAAGTTAAAAATACTTCAATTTTTTCATATTTTTCGAATGAAAGCCCCCCCCCCCAGATGGTCAAATCCGGAAAACGACTATTTCTGATTTAATCTGGTCCTGTCTCTGATACGCCTGCCAAGTTTCATTGTCCTAGCTTACCTGGAAGTGCCTAAAGTAGCAAAACCGGGACCGACAGACCGACAGACTGACAGAATGTGCGATTGCTACATGCCACTTGGCTAATACCACGTGCCATAAAAACAAGTTTTTTTTTAACTGAAAGTAAGGAGCGACATTAAAACTTAAAACGAACAGAAATTACTTCGTATATGAAAGGGGCTGCTTCCTCATCAATGCCCTGCTCTTTACGCTAAAATTTTTTACTGTTTTAAAAAGAAGAGTTGAGAGAAAGAGTCAAACTTTAGCGTAAAGAGCGGGACATTGATGAAGAAGCAGCCCCTTTCATATACGAAGTAATTTCTGTTCGTTTTAAGTTTTAATGTCGCTCTTTACTTTCAGTTAAAAAAACATGTTTTTTTTTATTTAATTGATATAAAGTGTCGATTGTTTTAAAAAGCAGGAGTGCAATACTTTGAATTTGGTACTCTGGAATTTGGAAGCCATGAACAGCTAGGAGCAAGGGTAAACAAAAACAAACTTCCAACAGACAATTCACAAGAGTTTAAACGCAGAAATGATGATTTTGATTCTCTTTAGTACTCCACACACTTCAATGCCCATTTTTTTTTTGTCCAATGCATGCTAAGTGTTCACAGGAAATGGTTTGCCATAATCTTTTATGAAGGTAATCAAAATAAAAACAATAAACATACGCATAAGGACCTATAAACAGAGATACTGGGAACGTTTTTTACGAACACTGTTAACGATAATTTAACAAAAGGGGTTCAGTTAATATTCCTTCATATTTAAGAAAAAATCAGGCATATTAACACAAATCGGGCCAGTAGACAGACCGTATTAGAATTTCAATCTGTTGTCACAATTCTCTTGCGTTGGAGCATTTCTTCGTAAAGTACAAGGATGGGGGCATTAAACTTTCGCAGAAAGAGTGATGGCTGAGAAGCCCTGCTGTTCCAATCGTATATAGCATAGTTATCGTTTTTTTCATGTTTAGCGATGCAATTTTGATGAAATCTAAAAAAAAAATTGAATTTCATTGTATTTCGATTAGGTAAAAAGTTTGTCCTTTTATTAGGTTGCATTTGCAAATTTTTACGATTACTTATCAGAAGTAACAATCTAACATTTTGTTTTTAAGCAGCCAATTACCTTCACTATATTTTTTCTCCCTTCCCCTTTCCCGGCCGTATTGCATAGAAGGAGTAGTCGTTTAAGTTAGAAAGAGGCTCATTCGATTCAAGTTATTGTTATTATGTTATTACCAATTGTATAAGATTCATTAACCTTAGTGTTCCCCATCTAAAGCTAGGAGCCTGAGAAAATTTGCCAGATTTGAGGGGGTTGGAACTCTGAGGGGAAATTTTACACTGGGAGAATTTGCCAAAATACCTATACGAATTTTGTTCTATCTTTACCGGGTCAATTTTACGTATGGAGATGTTAAGGATAATTGTTCAGGGTGAATTTTCACCGGAGTTGCATTGTCTAGAGGATTTTTCTGTTGGGACGGGGCATTTTCCATGGAGTTATTTTAACTCCATGGAGTATTATTTTAAAACTATAAAAAATTAAATAAAGATTTTTCAACTGAAAGCAAGGAGGAACACTAAAACTTAAAACGAACAGCAATCATTATGCATATGAAGAGGGTTGACCCCTCCTCAACACCTCACTTTTTATGCTAATGTCTGAATTTTTTCCCAATCCTTTTATTACGATTCTTGAAATTCAAAAGTCGTTTGATTAGAACAAGCTTAAGAAAAACTTTAATCTGAAGAGTGTGGTTTTGACGAGAGGGCAAAACCTTTCACATACCGGAAAGGGCTGCAAGCTTTGAAATTTGCCTAAATTGTTGAAACATAATATTTGTTATTGAAATGTGCTGCACATAGATTAATTATCGGCTGAAATGTGGGTTTCCCCTGATTTTGGTCAGCAAAAATGAAGGGGTAAGTAGTATGGCGAAAAAAATAATCTGAAACCCGTAAGAATGGTGTTACATCAACACAAAAAGTACACCATTGAGATCGCATTGGCCAAAAACCATGTATAGGAACTTTACAGTCCCTTTGCTTAAACAAGAAGGAAAATCATTAGCTTGGATACAACAAAAATGACTTTTTACATGGGGAGCGTCTCTTTTTCAGCTATTTTTTGGCTCTGCAGCAATCAGGGCTTTGGAATACCATAGAGAGCCCTTTAAGGTATCATTTTAAAGGAAATGGCTACACCTACGTGCTTTTGTAATTAATAAGACGCATAATTTAAAATAAAATTACTTTTTTGACAAATAATGCATTTTCGTACACAAGATATAATAGGTCAGTCTTCACCAAGTAGCCCTGTCCAAGGCTAAGGATGGGGCCTCATTTGGGCTGATTTTGCGATTGAGCAGGTGTTGGTCTATTACATCAGCCCATCTATTGCGCTGCCTTCCTCGAGGGCATTTCTAGCCGTTTTCCGAGGGATTGAAGTCCGAGATGATCCTTGCGGGGGTAGTTAGCGGGAGATGGAGTAGGTGGCCGTACCACCTTAGAGAGCGAGTTTCCAATTGGGTAGAAAGGTTTGCCAGCTTGAAGGTCTTCAGGATCTCAGTATTGCAGGTCTTGTCATATCATTTGAAGTCTTCGACTTGACGCAGGTGTCTAGCCTGAACAGCATCGACCCTTCTTAGCAGTGTCTGGGTTATTGGCCATTGTGCAGATGAGTACATCATGATGCTTGAGACTGCGGCGTTGTAAATTTGGTCTTTGGTATGGCGGCTAATTTGCAGTTTGTGGAAGACTGCTCTCGGGAGTTGTCCGAACACAGAGCAGGCCTTGGCTGATCTGGCTGAGATTTCGGCGTCAAGTGTGCCACTTGAGGATATAATTGATCCGAGATAAGTAAACTTCCTTACCACATCGACAGCTTGGCCGTTAATTTCAACAGTTGAGAGTGGTGCTGATGCGGTGTTAATTTGGTCTTTGGTATGGCGGCTAATTTGCGGTTTGTTGAAGACTGCTCTCAGGAGTCGTCCGAACACAGAACATGCCTTGGCTGATCTGGCTGAGATTTTGGCGTCAAGTGTGCCACTTGAGGATATAATTGATCCGAGATAAGTAAACTTCCTTACTACATCGACAGCTTGGCCGTTAATCTCAACAGTTGAGAGTGGTGCTGATGCGGTGTTTCCTATGGGCATGATCTTTGTTTTTTTCAGTGGATTTGCAGCCCAACTCTTGAGGCTGCGGAAGAGAGTGTCTCAAGTGCAGACTTAAGCTGGTCAAGATTGTCACTAAGGACAGCTACATCGTCCGCAAAGGCAACATTGGACAGAGTTATGCCTTTCGGCATAAATGATGTCGAAAGGGTGGACTTGTCTCGTCTCGTTCAGGACGTGGTCGATGACGCAGTTAATAGCTGCAGCAGTGCATCCTTGCCGTACTACGTGTGTATGGGGAAGGAAGAAGAAAGCTTCCCGTTAACCAGGACGGAACTCTTTGTGCTACTGTAAAGTTCTTTGAATAGGCTGACTATCTTTGCGGGTAGGCCCACCGCTTTTAGGATTGGCCAAGGAGACCGTCTGTAAACATTGTCAAAGGCAGAACGAAAGTCAATGAAAGCTATGTAAGCTTTTTTTGTTGAATTCCACTGTCTTCTCAACGATCTGTCTAACCATGTGAATCTGCTCGGTTGTCGTTCTTCCTGGCATGAATCCGGCTTTTTGGGGACGGCTTAAAGCATATAGGAAACTTATTGAACGTTTCAGAAGTAGTATTGCAAAGAGCTTTCCAGGAACAGACAGTAGGGCGATACCGCGGTAGTGGCTGCAGTCTGTCTTGCTCCCCTTGCACTTAAACACTGGCGCAAGAATTCTTTTCTTCCGATCTGATGGCATAAATTCAGTGTGGTAGATTATTCTGAACACCATCTGCAGCCAGAGAATAATTGCGGCCGCCTATTGTGAGTAGCTCAGACGCGATGCCACAAGTGCCAACTGCTTTGTTTTCTTAAGTTTCCTTACGGCCAATCTGATCTCCTCAGGAGAAAATTTGTCTCCATCAGGGGCAGTGGTAGCTTCTGTGGCAGCAGCAACAAACCCTGGGTCAATACAATCAGTTGGATCTGAGTTGAGCAGTATGTCGAAGTGTTTCTTCCATAGACCCAAGACATTGGGCTGATCGTATATGGTTGCGCCATTCGCTACATTCAGGCTTGTGGACGCCATGGTGTGTTGGCCAGTCAGCTCACGCAAGATCTTGAATGTGGCACCTATGTCTTTCTTTTGGGTAGCTTGCTCGAGCTCAGCTGATTTTCTGTCAAAGAAGTCTTTCTTGTCCTTATGAAGCATAGAGTTGCGCTGTTTGTTGAGCTGTTTGTAAAGTGTCATAATCCTTGTAGTCTTGCTTGCCGTCTCTGCTCGATCACTTCGAACGTCTGGTTGCTAATCCACTCTTTCCTTTTTCGCTGCTTCAAGCCCACAACTTCTGTAGCTGCAGTGAGAAAATTAACCTTGAAACTGTTCAACGCTGACTCGCTTCCAGAACACTACTGAAAGGCCTCAAAGCGGCTAGAGACCTCAACCATATACCGCTCACGAACCGATGGATCTTGCTTCAGTTGAGAGGTGTCTCTCTTCTTGAAGGAAGAGGAGTTATTCTTGTTGGCCCTTAGCCAGAGTTTAATTCTTGCAGAAACAAGACGACGGTCGGTATTGCCGAGCTCGGCACCTTTGTATGAGCGCTGGGGGAACCGGAAATCTTGAAAAACACTTAGAGCTGAGAGATCAGGATGAAACTTGGTGAGAAGAATAATCATAAGTCTAATATACGTGACTGACATAACCGGATCGGATCCGATCTTTTCCAGGGAGTTGGGGGGGGGGGTTGCTTGTAAAGCGGAAAAATTAGAAACAGTGAGGTATTTGTAACTTAATATCTTAATTAAATTTAATATTTAGAAGGCTCTTGTGATTTAGACCTCTCATTTTAAATTCCAACCAGATCCGTGACATTCAGGGATTTGGGAGGGGGAAACCGGAAATCTTGGAAAACGTAAAAATTGAGGTATCTTTATCTTATGAATGGGTGATCGGATTTTTAACGAAACTTGATATATAGAAGGATCTTACGTGTCAAATTCTCCATTTTCGATTCGATTCGGAACCGGGGATATAGAGGGTTGGACGGGGGAACAGAAATCTTGGAAACCGGAAATCTTGGAAAACCCTTAGAGTGGAGGGATCGGGACGAAACTTGATGGGAAGAAAGGTGCCTCTGGACACGCTAGGACGATAAAAATTGGTAGCACGTCAGGGGATCTGCACAAATTGACTTGCTAACGGTCGTTTTTCCGATTCGACCATCCAGAGGCTAGAGGGAGAGGAACAATTGAAAAAATGAGGTATTTTTAACTTACGAATAGTTGATCAAATCTTAATGAATTTTGATATTTAGAAGGACCTTCTGTCTCAGAGCACTTATTTGAAATCTCGATCGTATTTGGTGATATTAGGGGAATTTGAGGGGGAAACGGGAAATCTTGCAAAACGCTAAGAGTGGAGAGATCGGGATGAAACTTGGTGGGAAGAATGAAAACAGGTCCTAGATTAGATACGTGATTGATATAACTGGACTGAATCCGTTCTCGTTGGGGGAGTTGGGGGCAGGGATGTTAATTCAGAAAAATTAGAAAATTTGAGGTATTTTAACTTAAGAACTGGTATCTTAATAAAATTTGGTATTTAGAAGGAACTCATGTCTAAGAGCTCTTATTTTAAATCCCCATTAGATCTGGCGACATTGGGAGGAGTTGGATGGGGAAACCAGAAATCTAGGAAAACACTTAGAGTGGAGAGATCGGGATGAAACTTGGTGGGTAGAATAAGCAAATGTTTTAGATACGTGGTTTACGTAACCGGACTGGATCCACTCTCTTTGGGGAATTAAGGGGTCCAGTGTTTTGGTGAGTTTGATGCTTTTGGACGTGCTAGGACGATGAAAAATGGTAGTTGTGTCAGCGACCTGCACAAATTCACTTGATAAACTTATTTTTCAAAATTTGACCATCTGCGGGGCTGAAGGGAAAGGAAAAATTAGAAAAAATGAGGTATTTTTAACATAATTCCGATATTTAGAAGGACCTCGTGTCTCAGAGCTCTTATGTGAAATCCCGACCGGCAGTAAGCCACTGATTTTTCTTTTAATTCCTAGAATATTGCTAGAGCTTCTTCCATATGAGCTCTCAGCTCTTCGCTCTTCCAACCTCGTCACAAGTTCCATTTGAGCTCTTAGTTCCTGTTTCTGTTAGTTTTCCCCAGTGGTGATCATTTTGAACAAGAGAGAGAGAGAGAGAGAAAGAAAGAGAGAGAGAGAGAGAGAGAGAGAGAGAGAGAGAGAGAGAGAGAGAGAGAGAGAGAGAGAGAGAGAGAGAGAGAGAGAGAGATAGAGAGAGAGAGATAGAGAGAGAGTGAGAGAGAGAGAGAGAGAGAAGTTTATTATTAAATTGAAGACAATACAAAATACAATTCAAAATTGAATCACAATATATTTATTCCCCCTTGAAAGGCTCCATGGCCAGGGATACAGGGGGGATAAAGAAAATACAAGCAACAACTACAATATATTTATAAGGAGAATACAATATAAGCAACAAATACAAAAAAACAAAAAACATAGAGAGCATTTTGAACAAATTGTCTAATAGAGCGCCTGATTCTGTATCGTGCACCCACCCAGGCCGGAAATTTCAAAAATACTGAGGACGGATCTTAGAATAGTCGAACATGCTGAAAACGAATATCGTAGGGCCCATTTTCGCCATTGGGGCGTTTCTGAGATATAGGCCAAAAACGCAAAATGTAGCCTATAACTAAGTGTGACGATTCAGGATGTTTTTGCGAGTTATTGGGTTGACGAATCCGGCATAATATTATATCAATCGAAAGAAGAGATTTAGATCTACAAGAATATGATTTTTAAATTGAAAAAAAAACAATACTTTTTCTTTATTTACTGCAGTTTCAAAATAAGTGATGTAAAATTCGACAAATATCTCAAAGAAAGGCTAAAAACTCGAAATTTCTTCAAGGTAACAAACTTTTTTTTTGATATTCGAATAGAAAGTTCATTCAATTCTGTAGAATTGAAAAAATATAAGTTATTTTTATTTTTAAAAGGTCTGCGATTTTTTTTTTGTAGTGTCACTGAAATGATCACTAGCCGTATCGTGAAAAAGAACATAATTTTGTTTTTCTTCAAAGGGTAGGAATACTTTACACTTCCTAACTGTTTAAAATTTTTAACTTTTACTTAAAAATAAAAACTAGTTTAAAAAAATGTTGACTAAAAAAGTGGTTTTTTTTAGAATGGACGAATATGGTTTCTGGTTTACTAAGGCGTCTGCGATTACCTTTTTGGGACCTGATTTGCCACTGATACAACTGAGATATTTACTACATGAAAGAATTCTGCTTCACAGATAGATTCAGTCGGCGCACTGGAGTTGTTTTACTCGGCCTGCCTGTAAAACTGGGTAATAGTAACTGATTAGGGACCTGTTGTAATTAAAAGTAAAAGGTATCAAATAGAACTTTCAAAAACATTCCTCATTTTCTTCTTCCAAGAATTCAGATGGGGAAAGGTCAGACTCCCTGCATGCCTTTCTCGTTCTCGGCAGGACCATAAGCTGCAGCATCCTTTCATTTTTGAGCAGCTACAGTCTTTCCTGCCTCTTCCACTTTCGCATCTGCAGTAAGCTTCCAGGATTGATACTTCTTCATAGCTTGAGACAACCGCATCTACTCCCCCTTCAGCCATCTTTCATCCATGGAGGAGTGGATCTGGAATACTCGGCTGAGCCTGTACTAACGACCAGATTATCCATGTCGTGAATATAGCTCTTCGTATGCATGGCTCAAAGGTGTCGGTCAGAAGGTGGCAGTCTTTTCACATCTTGTTTCTGGCACCAAATGTAAGCCCCTACACTGGCCAGTGAATTAAATCCTGCCTGTTTACCGTACATTTCAATGACCAGGGATTTTGATAGGTCGTAAACTTCTCTAAACACGTCGACTGAAAGCTTTCCTTCTGCATCCTTGATGCGCTCCGTCACAGACACCATTTTTGAGGCATAAGTTGGAGACGCCTCGGTGTTGAAGAAAGAAGCTTTCCCGACGCCGAAGAAAAAGTTTGTGGTGTCACACCCTGACAGACAGTGCACGAACGGTAACATAATCTGCTCCTCTTTGGACAAGTGGACTCCATCCGCCTGCTCGTGCACTGGGATAATATAAGTCAGGAACTTCAAGAAAAGTTGCTCAGTCCTTCAGCTTGAAGCTCTTCAAAAAAAAATGAACACAGGCTACTGCCACGTCTGTGTCGTTGGCTTCCGCAACGATGCTACAAGCTTAACGACTAGCGTACTTGGCATGCGTCATAAGGTGTTGGTCAGCCTCTTCGTGGCTGGAGGACAAGCATTCCTCGTAGTCACAGTGTTCTGGTAAAGTTGGACTGCAGCCACGCTTGACCAGGGACACTTTGAATCTCTCCTTGAACCCACCTGAAAGAAAAACTTTGAGCGCGTTCGGAAGCTGATCACGCATCTGCTCCCAGGTTTCATACAAAATTTCGAGGAGCCGGATTTTAGACGCTGAGCTTGCAAGTAAGGCATCCCATTCTTCAATTGTGCTACGAGCGGAAATCTGGAAGTTTTTCCCTTTCCCTTGTTTGGATTCTGCATGCTGATTTCAAGGAGATCGACTGTCTGGTGTCCGTGAGCTTCCCAAACAGCCCGTCCTACTGATATGCGACAATGTGGACTTCAGGAAAACCCACTGGAAGATCATTCAGCAACGATTGAAGCAATCTTTCTGCGAAGGATTTGCCTGTTTCAAACTGACAGGCCGATATGACCTCATCTTGGACATTAGGTTAATGATGTGTACTGTAGCTTATGTTGTTTCTTTGGATTTCAAAGTCGCCGGCCAAGCTGCAAGTCCTCCTTTTTTCTTAGCGAGTTCAGCAGCACAGCTTTGTTCCCCGTCCTCATTTTCCAGCCAGAGGATGTCTTGGATGATTGTTTTGGAAGATGTTCAAAATGGATGGAGGGAAAAGAAGAATCTCTTTTGTGAGGATCTTTGCAACTGCTTTCACCTTTTCTTCGCCGTAGCTCAACTTAGCAATAATTATTCTCTTCAAGGCTGTTGCTTCAGAGCTCAGGAGATAAGTTCTAGGGACACCCTTCACTTTCTGAGTTTTTCTCTCTGAAGGGAAAGTTCGTAGTGCAACCTTTTTTCACATTGTCTTTTCTGTTGCACAAAAAGTCCTCAACCACCTCTTTTTCTTTTGCAGCTACGCAGGTAATATCAGAAACAATCTTCTCATCGTCCACAACTTCTGAAGTCACAATATTGACTAGGTCGAAGTCCACTCTGATGAACTGATTGCCACATGAAGTGAAAATGTCTCGAACTCTATCTCGCGAAAGTTTTAATCGCGTAGTTGTCGACTGATTGTCTTCGTGATGTTTCAATGTCTTTGTGGATACGTTGATTACTTGCAGGAAACCGTTGCTGATGGCAGCGAAAATAGGTATGGTAAAAATCCAGGCTTCAGTCTGTCTCTCATCCATTTGTTCTCCTATTATTCCGGCCGTTGTCTTTGCATCCTTGTTCACTGTACATTCCAGTATCTGATCGGACCAGGTGGCCATGAACCTGGTGTGAGTTCTCTTCACTGGGAAGTATCCTTTCATGAACTTCCTGTGTACATCAGGAAAGGTTTGTGGTAAACTTTGCATGTCTGATAGGTACTGTATGAGACATCTTGTATGCGGAGGATGGTCAGCCGCCGCCAAGTATGGCAACATCCGAGCAGTTGCTGTCAAATGAGCCTCCCAGTCACAGTCTTGTTCAGCATGACTGAATGGCATCGCTATTTCAAGTATTTCCAAGAACTGCCGCTAGAAAGCAAACGTGGGCGACACATTTCGCAGGGTGTCGAAGACATTCATTATGGGAGCCAAAGTGAATAAGGTATGGTTTGCCTCCTGAAGTGCAGTTCACGCGTTAGCACTTTTTGCCAATGTCCTGAATACGGAAGTCCTGAATAACTCAATGGCACTACCTAGCTGGTCCAGACGGGATAAGTCTTCTTGTGCTTCGGAGTAATACTCTTCCAAGGAATCCCATTAGAGGGCTAGCAAGACCTCGTACAGTATGCAGTAGGTATTGATAGCTTGGTAGTAGCCTTTCCTTTGAAATAACTTTCCGCAAGTACCAGGGAGCAGCAGCTTTGCCTGCACTATAATGTCTTTGAGTCCGGAACTGTCCATTATCTTACCAGCTGCCTTGAGATAGTTGAGCAGGAGGTGGAAGCCTCCCATCCGTAGAATTACGTTTTTGAAGTCATCCGGGTATTTACTTTTCACTCTCTGTGCTAGCTGATAAAAGAAGAGATCTTCCGTGACCACCGTATCGTCACATCCGACAGCTTTACTTGTCGCCATGAACGTTCGCAGAGATATTTTGACTGTTGCATGGTTGTTTGGTGCTTCATGAAGGAAAGGCAAGTAAAAAACGTTGCTGTTAGGAACATTTTTCTTAGAGACTTCGAGACCATTTTCCTTCGAGACTGTATTTCATTATGAAATGATACATTCGATTCATACCCCACTATTGTTCTTAAAACACACATTTCATCTCTGGAACACGTATTGCATTCTTTTTTTAGAGTTAACACAGGTCAAAAAATATACATCAACTGGTCAGAGGTACAGCATAGATCATGTGCCTTTGGCCACTATGTGTTGCAATTTTGACTACTTTCATAAATAAGTACAAAAACAAACAGGAACGCATTTAATACTTGTTCTCCAGCAAATATCAACTATTCTAGATTAAATATTGACAAATCAATTTCAAATCATAGATATTCCAGTTGGCAAGCAGTCCCACCAGTTTTCACTAGAACTAAAAGTTCGAATACTACTACTACTACTACTACTACTAACTCACTAAAGCACCAAGCCGCCTGAGGCTACGCACGCTCCTCTTCCAACCTAATCTATTTAAAGCCTCCCTCTTTACACCCTCCCAGGAAGTTCCCATTTCCTTTAAATTTTTATTTATGGCATCCTCCCAACTCAGACAAGGACGACTTGCTTTCTGTGTAGCCCCAGACGGTTGGGCAAAAAGGACAACTCTTCGGTAATCTGTCATCCTTCATATGTAGAACGTAGCCTAGCCATCTCAATCTTTCTTTCATTATAGCCCCAGTTTGGGGCTATAATGGGGCTTTCTTTCATTATAGCCCCAGAAAGCGGGATTGAACCACACCTTTCGTAAAACCTACTGTTTGAAATACGGTCAATCAGCCGGGTACCCAGAACAATTCGTAGGCAATTTCTCTGGAAAACATCTAGTAAATTTTCATCTGCTTTTCGGAGTGCCCATTCTTCATAGCCATATTTGACCACTGTCATCACTGTAGCTTCCAATATTCTAATCTTGGTTTGCAGACTTATCTTTCTATTCTTCCAAACTTTTTTTTAACTGTGAAAAACACCCTGAGCCTTAGCTATCCTACTTTTAACATCTTCACTGGGTCCACCATCTTTACTAATAATACTACCAAGCTATCTGAAGCTCCCAATCTGATCAATCTTTTCGTTACCTAATGTCAACTTTAATTACCTGTTCATCTTCACTTATTCCTAGCCTTAGTGACTTAGTCTTCTTAACATTAATTTTCAAGCCTATTTTAGCACCCTGAACTCGCAAAACCTCTACAAATTTATTCATTTTGCTCACACTTTCATCTAATATGCTTAAATCATCAGCATAATATAAGTCCAGGAGCGTTCTTCATTCCCATTTGATTCCATTGTCTCCAATTGCCTTTCCTGCGCTCCTTAAGACGAAGTGAATCAAAATGATCCATGTAAAAGGGGATAGAACACAACCCTGCTTAACTCCTGATTTAATACAAAACCAGTTGCTCACCTCATTTCCTACCTCAACTGCAGCAGTATTATTCTCGTACATAGCACAAATCACTTTAATGTATTTTTCTGGTATACAATATAACGATAAGACCTTTGTTAACGCTCTTCTATCAACAGAATCGAAAGCTTGCCCATAATCGATTAAACTGAGGACCAAAGGTGTTTGACAACGAAGGGACTTCTCAATTATTAACCTAAGAGTGAAAACATGGTTGACACATCCTCTACCTTTTCTTAAACCGCGTTGTTCTTCCCTTAAAACATTGTTCTCCTAGTAAAATATTTTACTAAACCAATTTATAATAGTACTGAACCAACTACGAAAAGGCCTTTGAGACAGGCTGCTAAACAAGCAAGAATAGCTTTAAGAAATTGCATCTAATCATTCTTTTCTCTTTAGTTTGAATGAGTTTATATTTCTTCGTTTCATTCTTTTCGCCAGTCCTGGTTGAACTTCGCTGAAGTAAGGATGCTAGGGCTATATATTTTTTAAAAAAATGTTTTAATAAGTGTTTTTAACTAATCAGTTTTAATTCTCACAATTTGATGTAAGTTCTTTTATATATATATATAGTTTCTCTCTTATTCTTGTATTGTATTGAAGACGGCCCTTGGACATAGGGCCGAAATATCTACATAAATAATTTCCATTGTCTTGAAAAAATTTTCCCTATTGTCTCTACGTTGTATGTGTTTGTGATGTCTCAGTCTAAAAAGTATCATATTACTCAGTAATTTGCTACCTACAGAGACCAGACTAATGCCTCAATAATTACGACACTCACTCTTGTCACCTTTCTTATACAGTGGTTTAATTAAGGTTTTCCTAAAATCATTGGGTACTTCCCCTTTTTCAAAAATCATGTTCATAATTTTCAGTAGCTTATTCCTAACCTCAGAGCCACCATATTTAAGAAACTCATTAATCATACTATTAGCACCAGGGGCCTTATTATTTTTTAATCCTTTTAGTACTGTCGCTAATTCTTCCTCACTAAACAAATCTTCCTTCACATGCAATGTATCACAAACTTTTTCATTTTCATCTATATCTTTCCCGCAACTGTATCTCGGTTTAGCACATTCTCAAAATCTTCCATCCATCTTTCTTTAACTTTTTACTGATCACTAATTGTGGCCCCATTTCAACTTTAAATGGGACTAGTCTGGATTGGCTACTCCCTTTCAATTTATTAACATACCAGTATAATGTTTTACTATTATGCCGTCTTGCCGCATCTTCCAGATCCTCAGCAATTTTGTCCATGGCCTCCACTTCACATCTCCTTAGTTCATATTTTAATGCTTTCTCCACTTTCTTTACATTCCTTTTTTTTCATACGACCCATCACTCAGATAATCCTTATACAAACCCCTTCTACTCTCTATTAAACCTAAAGCTTTTTCACTAATATTCCTAGTTGCAGTCTTAGCACTCTTCCCTAGGACACCATCAGCAACTTCACAAATTGTTTTTCTGAAATTATTCCATCCATCTTCCACATTGTCAAATTTTAAACTCTCAAGTTTAGTATTCAACTGTTCCTGGAATTTTTTTCTCAAATTTTCATCCTGAAGTGTACCAACATCATAACTTTCCGGGAGGGAGTTACCCTTCCGAAATTTCAGCTTTAAATTAACCTTAGACACTACTTCATGGTGACCTCTACTTTTAACATCAATATCATCACTCCTATACACCCTAGTATCTTGTATTGATCCTGCTATTCTTCTGTTTGTAATAACATAATCAATAAGGTTTGCTGTCTTACCATCACGTGAATACCATGTCAACTTTTGGGCCATTTTGTGACCAAACACCGTACTGGTTATAACTAGGTTGTTATACCTACAAAATTGCAAAAGCCTATAATAATAATAATAATAATAATTTATTTGTTACCCGCTTGTTTTGACAAATTAAGCGGAGTAAAAATATTAAGGAAAGAAAAACAAAATAACACAAACAATACAATTAATACAGTCTAATCAAAGGGTGGTAAGGACCCGAGCGTTGACAGGCCTCAGCACCTAATCTAGCATAGAGTTTTTTTTATAAACAAAAATAATATCAGTGGCACAGAACTCTCTGATAATCTTCGGATTTCTATAAGAACGCGGCAGATACAATAAATATTTACAATAACGAAAATACAGAACTCTTATACCCTGCAAACCTTGATTATTAAACAACGGGCACAAACCGGAAAGAAACAATATAGAATGATCGCAATATGTAGAATAAAGTCTGGATAAAGCCTTTCGTGAAAATCTGCCTCGGTTCGGGACAATTTTCGCGTTTCCTTTTTTAAGTTTACTTTTAATATCATTTAGCCCACAAGATCGAAAACCCAATAAAGATGAACAAATACTAATACCAAGCCACCGAATTGAAGAAACAAGCTTAACTGAAAAATAACCACAATCAAGATCACTACTTTGATGCTTAGCATTAAAAACTAAATATTCACATTTTTCAGTATTAAGTTTGAGGCCAATTTCCTCAAAAGACTTAGAAACAAGCTGGGTCGACTTAATTAGGCTAGATTTAGTACGGCTGATCAAAATTAAATCATCTGCGTATGCAATATACGAAAGATTAGTTAGGCCTAAAAAATATGATGGATTAATACGTGGCAAAACAAAATAAAGACAAGCATTAAAAAGATAAGGGGATAAGACTCCTCCTTGCCTAAGACCAGAACCGATATAGTAGACTCATTTGCACCAAGTTGGAGTAAAGAATACCAAAGTTGGCTATGGCATATTGAATCAAAAGCTTTTAAAACATCGAGTGCACAAAAATGAACCTCAAAACCATTTTTATGTGCTTCAAGTAATAGCGAAACTATAGCACGATGAGCATGTTCCCATCCTGTATACGGCTTGAAGCCAAACTGATTAGACATATAATCTACATTAGACAGGAGATCAGGGAGCAAAACATATTCAAATACTTTACTTAAAGTACAAGCAACCGTTATAGGCCTATACGAAGCGCAACTAGTTGGGTCCTTACCACGTTTCAAAATTGACGTAATGTTACCAACTAAAAAAGAATCAGGGACTAAAGAAGAGCATAAACACATCTGAAAAAGCAACTGCAAGTGATAAACTAATTCCTCCGAATCGGTGTTGAGGTGAAAAGCGCTGATGCCGTCTATATCATAAGATTTCACTTCTTTTGACACGGTCAACACTAACGGGAGGTACATGACCTTGAATGATTTTCTTAGGCAACAGATTAGAACAGAGCTTGGCAAAACGAAAATGAACCGCATATATCACTGTATCGAAAATGTTACTATAAGGATTGATCCATGATACATTAGGGATTCGGTCGGCCGTAGGCGATCTATCAAACTTCGCGACATTAATCACTTTTTTCCACTGGCTATGAGACTTAGGAAATTCGGCACTATTGTACCTAATTTTTCGAAGATAGCGTTTAAAATCAAGCTTTGTTCTTTGTTTAATATCGAAAACATTACCCCTTAAAGGGCGGCCGCAAGCTATCCAAATTTTTAGCCACAATTTAGCCCGATTTTTTATTGTTTTGAGCTCTGGGTCATTCTTCCAAATTGAACTTCTTGTTTGTGCTCGAAAGCGATATAGGGGAACAGCTACCTCTTCAGACCTCTTTAAGCACGATACAATGTGGCTATAATAAATATTAAGCTGAATTCTGGCTTGTGTGGACCCAACGCTTGTACACAATAGATTAAAAGGGACTTTAATCGTTGATAGAAGGCTAACAAGCGTAGAAAAATAAAGAGGCCAGTCAGCTTTGTTCCATTCTCTTTTAGAAATCCATTTTCTAGAATTAGGACGAAGGTTCTTCTCAGCAGTAGCATTAAGGGTAACATTGAGGGATAGGGGGAGATGGTCGTAATCACGCTCATCCTGATCAACATAGACTTCACCACAGATGAGACCAGAAGAAACGATACAATGGTCAATGTCCGAAAGTGAGCCACTATTATGGATATAGGAATGGGAGGCATCTTTCTTCAAAATTTTGTAAGTATCACCAATTAATAACCAATCCAGTCCATAACTCTCAATGCCATTCAAAAGACTTTTTATTAATGCGCAAGATTTTGTAAATATAGTTAAACTTCGGAGGGATTTCTGGTCGTTTATTAAACGTCTTTTTTATTAAACATGCTAGGTCACCTGATGGTCTGCCAGAGGTTTTGCTTGTACTTTTAGAAAAAACTGTGTGTTCGTTACTTCTCTCTAGGGAGTTTAAGCTCACTAAAGGTAGGAGATGCTCCTGGAGGAATAAAACATCAAAATTTTCTAATTTCTGATCTAAAGAAACGTCTTTATCCTTAGTACCGTTAATATTGAACGAAAATATAGTGAAGTTAGTCTTAGCACTCATTTTCTAGTATAGGACGATCGTTTCGACAGAAGTTCACGAAGAATTCGGCATTTCATTGAGAATGACACATGATTGCCTTGACAGTTCGCACATTTAGGTGCAGCCTGGCACGGAGAATCAGGCGAGGATTCATGTTGCCCTGCGCAACTGGAGCAGCATTTTTCTTTATCACAATTTGATTTTAAGTGATTTGGTGATTAGCAATTATAACAGCATTTGGGTGGGCGCTGGTATTCGTAAACTCGATATATCTCATACCCAATCTTTATACCAAGTCGAAATGCATTAGCGAGCGCAACAGCGTTTTCAAAAAACACTCTAACAGCCAAAGAATTGCCTATTCGTTTTGTATGAGTAATATTGTTGCAATCAATTAACATTCCCTCATCAAAATTGGTCGGTATACCTTGAATGATTCCAATATATTTCGTTTCTTTTACTTTGACGTCACAATCTCTCATTACAGTTGGAACAGCATTGCAAAAGTTCCTTGCAGCAATCTTGTCAATGTGTACCACCAGCTTATCGCCAGAGGGCTTAATGCTATGAATACATTCATGACCTGGAAAAGAATCTATTATTTCGCGACGGTTGGCAGGATTATTTAATTCTGATGGGACTTTAGAAATAACAACGGTCGTCAGATTGGGATTCAATGACTGAGCGCCAGGGCTGGTAAGAGGGGGGAATTTAAGATCATACGACGAAATCTTCTCACGAATTTGCTTAAGTTCCGAACGAATGCTTACAAGCTTTGAGGTGAAGCTAGAATAAGCCACAGCAGGAATAACAGGAACCTCGGTAGGTAAAATAATCACGTATGTAGGCAAAAACAAATGTTTGCTGTTGCATTTCTGGAAGATTTCCATCATGTTCTTAATGTGACGGTAATTAGCTTGATCGCCTTGGCGTCTTTGCAGACTATAGCCATTACTGTTTTCTTTTCCTACATCAAATTTACCTAGGCTGGGATACCATCTGTCCCTATTTGTACCAACCTGGGCATTAAAATCTCCTAGCAAAAACACCATATTTCTACCTGGTAACCTGTCTATTTGCTCCTGTAACTGTAAGTAAAATTCATCTGAGTCACTAGTATCTCCATCAAATGGCTCAACGGGGGCATATAATACTATAACTGATACCCTGAACTTTTTAGTCATAAAATGAGCAATTATTATTCTATTATTAAGTTCGAATACTAAATCTTTTTGATCAATGTAACATGCCTTTTGATCAGTCCTTATAAATCTAAAGGAGTCAGTATCACCTAGTTTATTGTGTTGTTTAGTTTTGTAAATTACTTTCATTAAGTCTCTTACTTCTGAAAAATAATTTTTACACTCCTTTTGCCAGCCAAATTTACAACACCAAAAGTGCTTTTAAAAATTCTATATCTTTCAATTTTTTTTTTGATCTTCCAAATTTGTGTCATATTCTTCATTATCATCCATCAGCAAATCAGTATTTGCGTCAGAATCACATGTTGAACCAACATGAAGTAACTGTTTTTTTTTATCTTGGCCTACCTGACTCACTTTTATTTTTCGTCTTCTGCTTATCAATTTCTTCTGCTTAGCTTATCAATCAACTTCCCGTTAGGTAGCAGGTTACTAAACACAATTCCTATTATCGCGTACACTCGCTATAAAAGTTGCAGACCCCCCAGATACAATAATTTAAACTTTTTTCTTAGCTCAATGTGTTCAAAATTAAACGGGCTTTCTTTTTTACTATAAAAAACACTTTATCTTGAAAAAATTTCGAGTTTTTAGCCTTTCTGTTAGAAATTTGTTGACAAAAATTTTATTCTTTTTTAAACTGCAGGAAAAAGTGTATTATTTTTTATTTTGTTTTTACAAAAAAATTTCTTATTCATGTAGCCCCAATTCTCTTCTCTCTATTGATGTAAGAGTACGCTGGATTTGACCAATCTTATCTTTAAAAAAAAATCAGAATCGTCGAGCCCCATTATAGGCCAAATTTGGTGTTTTTGGCCTATATCTCAGAGACTCCCCAACAGCGAACATGTGCCCTACGATATTCGTTTTCAGCATGGTCGACTACCAATAGATCGATCCTTAACATTTTTGTACATTCCGGCATGGGTACTAATCGAAATAAGCGAGATACAGAATCTGGCGCTCTGACTCTAAGATAATCGGAAAAAGGCTCATTAAAAAAAAAAACTCCCTTTTTAAGTGACCTAAAAGATTGGAGAGCAACTTACTTCCCTCCCTTTTTTACCTAAGTCTTCCTATTAAAATTTAGAGATAGCCGTTTTGCTCAAAATTGTTCAATATTTGCTTAACATTGACATTCACAAGTTAAAAATTCCAAAAACTATATCTTTATTGATGCTATGATACTCCACAGCCCCTGGGAAAAGGCTGTAAGTTTTGATAGTTACATTTTGTTTACGTGCAGTTTTTGTTGTTAGTAAGCATATATACACTTTTTTTTAGGAGGGGGCACTTTTATGATGGGGGGGATTTTCCACAGGGAGATTTATTGGAAGGATGAAAGCATTCTAGAGTGAAATCCTCAGGGGAAATTTTACACTGGGGCGTTCCCCACAATTCCTCTATTTGTTTTTTTTTGTCATAGTTTTTCTTTGCTGACTGAATTTTACATGTGGAGATGTTCCACAGGCAATTTTCAAGGGGAGTTCTCCACGGGAAACATTCTTAATGGGAGAATTTCTTATGGAGAGAAATGTTTCATGGGAGAATTTTCAGTGGGAGCAACCTTCAACTGAAGAGGGATTTGATGAAAAATTTTATGTACTGAGCAACGATGGATTTTCGTCATGATTTGAAAAATGATCAGAAATAAAATCCTTTTCAAGTATAAATAGGCTAAGGATAATTTATAGGACGGAATCGATTGCAATGATTTTTCTGGGGGGAATTTTCAACGAGGATGGAATTGTCCGAGAAACATTTTTTTGGGGGAATTTTACGTTGGAGGAAATTTTAGCAGAGATATTTTACGCGGGGAGGGAATTTTCCATGGAGAGGATGGCATATTTCCAAGAATTATTTGAAAAAGGATCAGATATTCTATAAAAAAAACAGTTTTTCAACTGACAATAAGAGGCAACAGTAGTGAGGCCAGAGGCGCTATAACTGGCGAGTACCCCACAATACAACTGGAAACTAGCGTCCATACAGGCGGCAAGGCATCCCTTTGACCCCCTCAAGACGCAGGTGTTATTAAACTTCTTCAAGACGCAGATTCATGTTACGTCACAGGTTTTTTATGACACATATCCTTGGATTCTAAGACACACTTATCCATTGATTCCATGAAAGCCCTATCCCTGGATATCACGACAGCCCTGTTCGTGGATTCCACGACAGCTCTATCACTAGTTTCACCACCAACCCTAACCCGTCATTCTGACAACAGCTCCAGTTTTAAAGAGATCCCTATCCCGTCGTTCCTACGACAGCCAGCAGGTGCATCTTACGTAATAGAGAATCCTTTCTAAGAGACGCAGGTGTATGTTGCGTAGATGGAATTAAGGGTGACACAATCTTGCGTGACTTTGCTTCAGTATTGAAAAAGAGTTCAATTTGTTAACATCAAGGATATTATTCATTAGTAGCGGATTCTTTAATCTTTTGGATATAGAAGGCATTAAAAAGGGCGAAACGAGACTTAGATTGCCTAATGCTGCAGTGGAATTTACAAGGGTTTGCCTGTTAACCTTAGAGTGGGATGAGATATTTGCGCAATATATTATATCATGAAGTAAATTGAAGTCGGAAGAATAGTCATGCTTTGCAGCAAAAGTGAATATAATGCACATACAAAGATTACAAGACGGATTAAATGCATTAGTGAAATATATTGAAGACAACGATGTGACTAAATCTGTAAGACATGAGTACGTTTTTTACTAGCGAGATCTATTGTTAGTCTATAATCGATAGTGAGAGTGTCAGGATTGAAATGAGTGGATTTAAGAAATAAAAAATCATACGGAATCTAGGCAAATTGGAAAAAGGTTTGATTATAGGTGATGATTTTCTAGAGCTGTCTCTTCAGTGGAAAATATTTTATCAAAGAAATATTAACGATATAATGAGAAATGAGTCTCATTCATTGAACTATTACATGAAACTTTGAGGCCGTGGCCCAGATGCATTTACCCAATTGATTGATATATTAATTGAAACAAAAGAAAATGATATTATAATTTTGATTTTAGCCACTACTCAGACTTCCATTTTGCAAGGCAACGAGAAATAACTCGAAAAATCATGTCTAAACATGTTTTGTGACGTCATTCCTTGTATAAGACTTTTATTTTCCCCTGTCAGTTTTTGTTGGAAGTGAGACTATACATTGGGCAGCTGTTCATCCTGTGAAAATTGTACTTTTGTTAATGACTATAATGAAAACTGTAGATTATATAATCCATATAAACCAGACTGAGGATACACAGTACAAATTAAAAACTGTAAATCCTGTCTAGAAGAGATTTGTGACTCTCATACTAGAAATTTCCTATGTTCAAATTGTCATTATCATAAGTTCGGCCAATGGGAAAACATTTACCCTGGCATGATTGCAAAAAACATGGTATCGTTGTGGTTTTAAATTTTTTTGGAAGAAGAACCTGGTCTACGCTTCAATTACTGGAATAATAAAATATTCTTGTTTTATACGACATCGCTTTGAAGATACAGGCTACTAAGATTATAAACTTATAAGACTTTAAGATTATAAGACTTTTTTGTGCTTTTACAGAAAGTGATTCTTCATATAAGAATTTTTGTGTGTGACACTGCTTCAAATAAGCCAATTGAAACAAGTGATATTTATAATATGAATCAGAATAATATTTTAGACTTTATGGAGATATATAATAAAAACGAATTTATATTATATTGTGTAAAATGTGACCCTGACTTTGTATTAGAAGACAAATACAAGTTGAATCCCGACGAGCTGCGGCCACTTATTGGTTCCGATGGTTAAGTATACGTGAAAGATGAAATTTAAAGAACGCACAGTTTCTGTACATACAAGTTTTCATAATAAACACATTTAGAAACATTGTAAAACATTTGACTCCTAGGGCAGTGAAATTTATATTATACAGGCAGGAAATAGTATTTTCAACTGGAAAGTCGTTCAATCAAGGATTATAACCATAATTATTTTTAAAAAATCACTGCAGGTACATCTGCCACATCAAAAAATTAAATATAACTGTACATAAGAGCCACAGCTTTTCGTTGATAAATCTTGTACTCGCTTCCGATTTTGAATAGTACATTTTTACTTTGCCCAAGAAATTTTTTAATGTGAAGCACGTAGAAAGCACAGGGTAGACCAAGAGGATCAAAATATTCAATATTCTTCGCTGTTTGAGAGATGCAGAGCCTATGACCTGTCTTTATAGTTGATGGGCAACTATTAACAAAGATAAGGATATTGTTAAAACTTTGAATAGGCTCGAGGAAATCCGATGGTTTACAATTTGATTTTTATTTAGACATGTAAGGGTCAAATTAAATAAATTGATTATTTGATTCGTGCTCATGGCGCTAAGGCTAATAGAACACTGCCATCAGGGGTAATAAACGTTCTGTGCTCGTTTGAAAAATATTAATATCTTAAGTACCAGAAAAAATCCAACATAATGATACAATGTGTTTTTGCAAACATTTCTTCAGTTATCCAACTTTCAAATAGCTGTGAATTACCAACAAGGGATCGGATTGTCAGTTCGTATAAGGTCCTATAGGATTTATCAAAGGATAAATTGTGGAGTGGAATTCCATTTAGTTTACATGCAAGAGATGAACGTCCAAACATTAAAAATTTGTCTGGAGAATTTGTTCATGATCCGACGGCACTGGCACTTTTTACAAAAGCAAAGGTAAGTTTTGCAGAAATAACTTAATTAATAAATGATGAATCAGTGTACATACGTGTACCCGTAGAAATTTTTCATTGATTCGTCATCTTATGAGGAACAACCCATTTGATATTATTTCCCTTATGTCTTAGTTTTTCAATTTCCAAAGCAACGGAACTCATAACTTTTTGTTTTCTTACATGGAGTTTTTTGCCGAGGTGAGAGAGACTGTCACATTTGGTGCAGTGCCAACTACTTTTAGCCAAATAAAATTGGACGGAGAAAGTTGTAGCTTTGTATTGATATTTACATTATTGATCTTACATTGTATTGATCTTACATTATTTTTATCTTTATCTTTTCCTGCAACTGTATCTAGGTTTAGCACATACTCAAAATGTTCCACCCATCTTTATTTAACTTTTTCCTTATCACTAATTGTAGCCCCATTTCTATCTTTAACTGGGACTCGTCCAGATTGGCTACTCCCTTTCAATTTATTAACATGCCAGTATAATATTTTACTATTATGGCGTCTAGCTGTATCTTCCAGATCCTCAGCAATTTTATCCATGGCCTCCACTTCACATCCCCTTAGTTCATATTTTAATGCTTTCTCCACTTTCTTTACAGTCCTTTTGTTTTCATACGACCTATCTCTCAGATCATTCTTATACAAACCCCTTCTACTCTCTATTAAACCTAAAGCTTTTTTACTAATATTCCTAGTTGCAGTCTTAGCACTCTTCCCTAAGACACCATCAGCAACTTCACAAATTGTTTTTCTGAATTATTCCATCCATCTTCCACATTGTCAAATTTTAAACTCTTAATTTTAGTATTCAACTGTTTCTGGACATTTTTTCTCAAATTTTCATCCTGAAGTCTACCAACATCATAACTTTCCGGGAGGTAGTTACCCTTCCGAAATTTCAGCTTTAAATTAACATTAGACACTACTAGATGTTGATCTTTACTTTTAACATCTATAACAGCACTCCTATACACCCTAGGATCTTGTATTGGTCCTGCTAGTCTTCTGTATACAATAACATAATCAATAAGGTTTGCTTTCTTACAATCACGTGAATACATGTCAACTTTTGAGCCATTTTGTGACCAAACACCGTATTGGTTATAACTAGGCTGTTATACCTACAAAATTGCAAAAGTCTGTAGCCATTACTGTTTTCTTTTCATCCGCCAAATTTACCTAGGCTAGGATACCATCTATCCCTATTTCTACCAACCTGGGCATTAAAATCTCCTAGCAAAACACCATATTTCTACCTGGTACCCTGTCTATTTGCTCCTGTAACTGTAAGTAAAAATCATCTGAGTCACTCGCATCTCCATCAGTTGGTTCAACGGGGGCATATACTACTATAACTGGTACCCTTGACTTTTTAATCATAAAATGAGCAATTAGTATTCTATTATTAATACCTTCCCAGCCTAGACAAGACTTAGCGGCTTCCTTATTCATCATGAGTCCTACTCCCTGTCTATGTACCCCATCCTTCCTACCTGAGTAAACAAAGTCTATATCACCTAATTTCATGCTTCCTACCCCTGGGATATGAGTTTCTGAAACTCCTAATGGCAAGTGTATTGTTACTGTGATGAACTTCAAGAGGACTATGATTGGACAGTGATCGATGAGGATGTTAATTATAAACCGAATGATTTTATTTAAATCTCGAACGAAAGTAGCAGCATTTTTCAATGTACAATATATTGAAATTAAAAGTCGAATAACTCTTATTAAACTTTCAGCCAAAGCCACCTTGATTAGACTATAACTATGTTAGAGTATCGTACTATATTTTAATAAAACCTTTTTCACATGAGGATTAATGAATTCAATTCCGAATCGTTTAAATTTTTTATAAGAATCTTGTTCAACAATAGATTCAAGAGCTCTAGCAACTTCACCAACTCTCTTTGAATTCAATGGAACGGCATATGCAGAACGACTAAAAACCCTGATTGCAAATAGAATATACTTGTACTGTCTATTATGTCGTCTTTGAATCACTTCTAGAGTCAAAAGACCTGCTTTTAATATATACAAGGGGAAAAAGCTGGGGACACTTTAATATATTCACACAAAGTTTTAAAAGCAATTAAGTAAGCCTCACAAGAGGGCTGGTGTTATTGCGCTTGCGGCCGGTCGGAGAGCGTTGGAGGACGCGGTGGCCAGAACGGTGGCCGGTAGGCACCGACTGTGATGGCATGGGGACGATGATGGTATATTTATAGTAAAACATAAAGATTGCTTTTCAAGGAGTGGCTCCGCTTTGCGTAAAAATAAAATAAATAAAAACACGCAAGAACACAAGAAAACATTACTTATAAAAACACTAGAAAGTGACTAGAAAACACACATTGCTAAACTGAAGACTGATCGGACCCCCTTCCCACCAACTATTGAGCTTTCTCCAGACCGAGACGCAGTCTATACAAATACGTCTCGATATGAAGTAAGGTAGTCACCGTGTGGTAATACTTTCACACCGTTTTGAATGCATAAACTTTATCCGTTGTGATAGACATAGCGTCTTTCTACTCTAACTGTGTAGTTTCTATATTTTAAAGAGCGAATTGCCATGACCTTCGCTCTTGGAATGAAATTTTTTTCTGCACAGTTACCATAAACACTCATTTCGAAACATTCCTTTACATAGTTTGATGGCACCACTTTGCAGACTTTTTTTATATACTCATTGTGTGTTTGCACACAGCACACCATTCGATCTACCAACACACCGTAAGAAATCAAGTCACTCTTCGTCTCGGATTTTAAAAATAGCAGCTTTTTGGGGGCCTGGCGGTTCACTAGCTCAGGATAAATGGACTCGTCCCAGTTGGTGTAGTGTATTTGAGAGCTAATTTGCGTACCGTTTTCAAAACCGTCTAACACTTTTTCAGGTTCAACGTTTAACAATAATGATTCTGTATCTACATAATACATTTGAACTTTTTGCTCCCCCGGTCAGTGGAGCTTGCACATATTGTAAGAAAATTCCGACATTTGGGCTCATTCTTTTGGATTAGTCACAACGTCACAACAACTCCTATTGTGCGCAGTGTCACATATTTTACTGAAGGCCTAATTCAAAACGAGTTTAAAGATTTCTTTTTCAACCTTCGTCTGTGCCTCAGATCGTTTACTGACAACTGAGCTTCTGATTAAACTGGAGGGCTCTATGAATGTCTGTGATATTGAAACCATTGGCAAGAATCTACTACAAAAGAACGTGATATACAACAGTATTTTGTATTGGATGAAGGTTAGCAGTTAGCTTTTTCTTAAGGTGTCAAGTGCACAACCCTACCCTCTACCAAAGATAAATTATAGGAACTCAATGAGCTCCTAGGCATTGGTCTTTTTATGCCCTGCAAAACAAAGTCCTTTGTTGACCCATGAAGTTCCACTGGTATTTCACCATCAATTTCGAAAATTCATCCATGTGGTTTATTCTCCTCTACAATGTAAATGTCCAGGAAATTTGGAGCAGAGGGATTGTTCAGCCGTTTTAATTTCCACTCGGCCAGGAGAAGTGAGACATTGCCGACGAATAAAGGGAATTCCTATCCAGGAAAACCGCATTTGACTTTTCACTTCTGCGTTGTTCTGTCAGATTGGTTTCCACGATACGATCCCCATAGAAAACATCCCCCCCCGCATGGGTCTCTATAAAAACAAGTGCTGATCTGCGTCAATGAGACCTTTTTTCATCACTGTTCTTAAGAATTAAATCCACCATGAGAGAAGGAGCTGAAAAATTATACCCCAAATCTAACGGAAATTCCTCGTAAATTTTATCCTTTTTTGAGACAATTTCCAACAACGTCAACACATCACTTGCTAGGTATATTTTACAATAATTTTCCCCATTTTTACACCAGCCTTTAGCCAAAACTTAATAGCCAATTCATAATCGGCGGTGGTGCATTGACGATCGTAAAGTGAATAAAAAAGATGCTTCGATAGATGGCAATATTTCCTCACATAGTCTCGAGATGGAGTTATAGACTTCACATAGGTATATGCCCTTACACGTTATTAAATAGGACATTTCATCATTTGAAAAGTGCTGTTTGAGGAGGGTAAAGCTATAAAATTGTCCCTTTTTTAATTGAATGAATTGACTGAGTGATTTGGGATAGGAACTATAGGAATCTCAAAAATGGAACTTATTCGAGTAAGTATTGACATTTTCAATGATTTTCCATTTGAAATTTAAGAGCAGCAACGTCTCAGAAGATCTTGGTATGGTGTTATATTAAAACGATCCATCTACTCATTGGCCATCTACAGCTTCACCTTTTTGCAAACGTGCCAACGGTGGTAATATGAATTTCAAATTTAAGTTGGAATCGTGCATATGAACCGGTAAAAAGTATTGCGGTCTAACATTTACATTACCAGATTGATTTGCCACCCCCCCCCGAAATTTACTCATTCCCGATAAAATAGAATTAATAAAGTGATCATGGCCACGGACTGCCATATCCCAACTACCCGAAACAATTTTTTTTGTCACAAAACCAAAACATATCTTCATTTTTAATGGCCAACTCGTCTTCTGGTGATAGAGTCATTGGATAATTTGTGTTGCGCATTCGTGATTGACTTATCGCAAATCTCTAAGACTTTGGCCTCGATGTCTAATGCAACTCTTTCGCTCTTCAAGATTGAATTTGGAAAGTGTTAAACAGCAGATGGTATTGTCACTCGTAACCGTTTCTATGGACTGGTATCTATTACGCTTACAGTGCCTCAAGTGATGTTTCAATTCTAACTCTCTACCGAATCTAGATAAACAAACTGGACAACAATAGAAGGTCCAATTGTGCTTTATACCCTTACTTGAGACTCGACTAATATGAGGAGTAGGAACGAAATGTCTAGTTGAATCAGGGTCTCTGGATGGGTCCTAAAGAATCCATACCCAGTGTTTTACTGATTCATTGGAAAGAGCTCTTACTGAATATATTACCCCCCTTTTTATTTTTAATTTCACCCTCTTCAAACTCTGTTTCGTACTCTAACACTGAAAACCCATTCTTTAAATGTTCGCTGGCCCTCTAAATAATTTCTATCCTCTTAAGCGTTACAGTATATTGCTCTCCTTTAAACAATTAAACTCTACTTTAGGAAAATAAGCCCCCTTTTCACCTCAATTAACTTCCAAAATGTCGAAGGTCATCTTACCTGTTTGTCATCCTTTGCCTTGGGTTTATGCCCTTTGACAAGTACTAAATACTTGAAGCCCTCTAAGCCCGCATCTAAACAAAAATAACCCATTAAAACTGTATTATTGTTTACACCTTTCTCCCCTTTTCACCTCTATAAACAAATCCTTTTTTAAACTTTGCAACATTTACCTCTAAATTTTCTATAAATAAAACTATTGACCCACTCCAATAAAATTTTCATTATCATTTTCTTCTCTATTAATAATACTTCCCACCCGATCAAAAAAAAAATACCCTCAAAATTATGCAAGTCTGGGTGAAGAGTCCACATTTCCGCTTGTAGGTAATGCGGATACACATCAGCCATCCTTTCATTAAAAAAATATTTTTGTGGGATGGATACTTTCACTCTGTCCCATCCTCCTACCTTCTGAATGTTTTTTTTCCAGAAGTGTCCGAATCTTGCTGACTTAGGAGTGTGTTATGTCTACTGGATCCGTATGGATACTACCACTTGTAACAGTGTTGAAGGGATCTCCAAAATCAACTCTAAATATACATATTGCGTAAAGTGGTATCGGCTAAATGAAAATAAGATAAAACAGGGAATGAACCCTCCCACTCTGTACTTCTACCCCTTTATTGCTTTGCGGGGCGGGTAATTTCACAACCTCATTTGCTGGTATCTGCTCAACACATTCATAGTCTTTTTCGAGGCCGTGAATCACTATCAAAAATGTATTAATCCAATATAGGGGGAGCTATATTAACTGGGTACTGTAATCCCCCTCTCATTCAATTTTCTCTGGAGGTTTACATGCACTGTCAAGGAATTTTGTAGGCGGCGACAGGAGATTCGTATTAAAACCGCTTCGTGTAGGTACGTGAACCTAAAATATAATACGAGTTTGTTAGCTCATTGAAACACTCTTGATATCATCCTGTGAAAGAATCTATAATACGCTGAAAAAGAATACTTAAGAGTGAGCGTTCAGAGCTTGAAGGACTTCACTACCACCTAAAGTTGTAATGATTTACAAGGACAACCAAAGTGACCTTCCGGATGTATTGAGACCTAACTACCAGTTATTAATTCGATGATCACACCTAGGATTTCAAAGTGACTCTTTGGATGTATTAAGACCACACTATCAGTTAAGAACTTAGTGACCAGAAATTACCTCGTAAGATGTTCTTCTCTAAGTTTCAGGTATTATAATGTTCAAAAGAATCTTTAAAACTTACTGAGGGGATGTGGTTGTCCATTTTTGGGGTTGGCTCCACTCTTGTCCCAGGTAGGTCAACGAACAAATTCTCAATTATGTGATCTAAATTCTTTTTGAGTGCAGTTTGAAAAAAAAAGATAAATTGTTTTTAGAAGCATGATGATCATAGTTATTCTCTCTTTTATTAGCCTGAAAAATTGTCTTATTTTACTTATTTTCCTGGGGTCTCCCTTCAAGACTATAATGATATTTTCCCCTATAATAAAGTAGAAAAAAAGATACTTATTTTGCAACGCCATTCAAATCTCCTTTTTAGAACACTTTTCAATAGATAAATATAGACAATAGACAATAGAATGTATGATATTAAGAAAAAAAACTTATTTTTAATGCACTACTAACAGCTAAGAGCCTGGTGAAAAGTCCATTTCTTTTATGACCGAGAAGGCCCTATAGTAAACTAGTAGGAATGTTGTACTTTTTAAACATGGGGGTAGCACCAATATTCTTAACAGTTTCCAGAAAAATTTAGGTTTTTCGCGAAAAACCCTTCAAATAAAGGAATAGTTTTAGGATGGGGCAATAGAAATAAACCTCCCCCCCACTCAGAGGTTGCGAACAAGATTCCCAAAATCCTAGTTATTTCCCCCGTGCTGTTTTTACCGGTAATAAATAACCTTTATGAGAAATATAAAAGAATTTACACTTACATTAACATCAGCAGCTTACAGGCGGAGGGCCGAAGGAGGCGCATCATGGCTTTGCATGGGAGACCTAAGAATTCTAGTAGCTTCATTGTCATATGGTGCAGGTATTGAATGGGCTGTAAAGGGGCCATCGATTTCAACACGTAAAGGGGCCGTCTCTAGACTTTGTAGAGCGGTAATTCTAGTAGCTTCATTGTCATATGGTGCAGGTATTGAATGGGCTGTAAAGGGACCATCAATTTCACCACGTAAAGGGGCCGTCTCTAGACTTTGCAGAGCGGTTTTGTCGTGACGAATGTCACTGATTTTATCACGGGTGGGGGATATTGGTAAAAATTTTCCTTAAGAAAAATAAAATAAAATTTTCCATGCAGTAAAAACTACATCTTCTTTATTGAAAAGATAACTCTCCCCTACTACACCCCTGCTCTTCTATATCAATGCTAGAAAACTATAATTTTTACGACCCGCGATGATAAAAGAAACTGTTTTAAAGAAAAGTACAGAATTTAATCTACCTAAGTATTTTTTATTCCTCAATTAAATTTTTTTGCTTTTATTTTTGCTATAATATAGTTACGGAAGCTTTGTACAATGTTGTTTACATATTCAAACACGTCCCCCTTCTTTATTGTCAAATCTGCATCTGCTCTCCAGCTTAATTTGTCATGCAAGTAGTTTTTCAACTATTATCCTGCCGTCTGAGAGTTTTAGCGCTTAATTGTTTAAAGTATGATAAAATAGGTTCTGATGCGAGCCTCAAAAACCCTTCTCAGGGAAAGTATGTAGACCACCGTCTCATTACTAATAGATACATCAAAAGAAAAGGATTATTATGATGATTTTAAATATATAAGTTTAATCAAATTTAGTCGTACCCATCAAAAGTTACGAGCTTGAGAAAATTTGCCTTATTTTGAAAAATAGCACCCCCTAAAAGTCCCAGAATTTTAGAAAGTTATTTATTATTTTACAGAGTAGGTTTGTGAGAAAAAGTCAAACTTTTGCGCAAAGAGCGAGGCGTAGAGGAGGAGATAACCCCTTTCATATACGGAATAATTTCTGTTCGTTTTAAGTTTTAATGTCGCTCCTTGCTTTCGGTTGAAAAAACTTTTTTTTAATCTAATACTCACATGGATTGAAACTTCTTAAAAAAGAAATTAGCAGGATAAAGAAGAGATAACTATCACTATACGTAAGCACTGGTCAAAGTTTGTAACTTGTAGCCCCTCCCACAGGGACCGTGGGGGAGTATGTCGTTCCCAAAGACATAGTTATAAGGTTTTTCGACTACATTGAATAAAATGGCTATCTCAGAATTTTGATCCGTTGACTTTGGGAAAATAATTAGCGTGGTAGGGGGCCTAAGTGCCCTCCAATTTTTTGGTCACTTAAAAAGGGCACTAGAACTTTTCATTTCCGTTAGAAAGAGCTCTCTCGCAACATTCTAGGACCATTGGGTCGAAACGATCACCCCTGGGAAAAAAAACAAATAAACACGCATCCGTGATCTGCCTTCTGGCAAAAAACAAAAATTCCACATTTTTATAGATAAGAGCTTGGAACTCTTACAATAGGATTCTCTGATACGCTGAATCTGATGGTGTGATTTTCGTTAAGATCCTATGACTCTTAGGGGGTGTCCCCCCCAAAGGTTTTCCTGAAACTACGTGTATTTGAAAACTTTTTTGCTTATTTGCCAAAGCATCAACAGCGACACAAAAACAAAATGAAACCACAGAGATAATCGATATTTCAAATACAAGTGGTTCTGCTCCCCCTCCTTCTAAAACCCTCTTACTAGTTACAATATATGCAACAAACAAATCTGTTACTTACGCTAATTCTAAATGCGAAAGGCATGTTAATTTAAAGTCGTCCATGAATAGCTAATAGGATAGGAAAATTTGTGTAGCTGTAAAAAATAGGAAATACAATTGCCACAAAAACGGTGCAGTCTTGGCGGAAATAATACAATGAAATCGAAGATACATGATAGCCCTAAATCCACCATCTACGAAATACGAAAATCCTTTTTTTTTTCTAAAGAAGGATTTTCACATATATGACTTCTGCCGTCGCAGATCATTATCACAGGGTTCCTTCAAATAAACAATTAAAGACCAAGGGATTTTCTAAATAAGAGAAGTGAGCGCACCCCATGAGGGTGCAGCTTACTATCAAGTTTAAAACTCTTTTATACTCAAATTCTATCATACGAAAATCCAGAGAAATTCTGAAAGGGCATTTGTACAGCCTGCCAGTTTCGTGGGCCCCTGTAATTTTTCAAGCGCTTTCGTGCAGAACGCTATTGTTCCTAAATATAAAGGAAAAACCCAACAATTAAGAAAGCCTCCTGAAACTTTTGTTTCGGCTCTAGCTGAACATACATTCTTTCATCCCAAACATTTTATACAATTTGATGAGGCTACAGCTATTTCTAATGATAGAGGTTTTTCTCAGTGGGCGACGGAGGCTATAGAAATTAAAAAAACATATATTTGCTAGTCTTTCAGTAAATAGAGACACAGGGAATTTAAATATTGACCCAATTTATGATTGTCTTTTGAAAAATGAACCAATAATCAATAAGGGAATTAAAATTTTACACAATTACCAGGGGACAAGATTAGCTACTAGACCAGAAAGAGTTGCTTCAGTATTAGCTTACAAGAGGATTATTTCGCAACAGAATAGTTAACAAAGTTTCAATTTTCATAATTTTTCCTCAGTTGCTTTGATATTCTCATTGAAGTAACTCTAATAGCTTTTTCCCCTACGTGGATCAGTAGCGACAATTGTATTTATTATTATTGGTCGTGTTTTTTTTGGTTTTTAGTTTAATGTTTTTTTATCTTGTGCTGAGGACGCCTAGTTTGGATACAGGCGAAATATCCGCGTTGTTTTAGTCTTTCCTCTCTACTGGTCGTAGTCTTGTTTGAGGTTTTTTTTGTTCAGTTCTATGTCTCTTTGTTGTTTTTGGTCATGTCTGGGCCGTTCGGCTTAAGAACTTTCATTAATCAGTACCTTGCTCTTTACACTAAAGTATTCAAGTATTATAAAAAAAAAAGTTCTTTGTCGTTTTCAACGGCTCTTGTGTGTCAAGAGTCGGAATTGGTACAAAAAGGCAAGAACCCTCTAAGTTTTGGCAGAACCCTCTAATAAGAGGGTAAACGAAAGTTTACCCTCTAATATTCCGAATAATATCTTCACTTTTTAAATCTTAATGCTGAAAGTAGTGAGGCCATACACACTTGAACCGGCCAGTACCCATGCGATACAACCGGCCACTGGCACCAGGACGTCCATACAAGCGGCGAGGTATCCCCTTAATCCCCTCGAGACGCAGATGCTATTAAACTTTTTTGAGACGCAGGTGCATGCTACGTCGTAGGTTTCTATGGCATACATATCCATGGATTCTATGACACATATATCCATGGATTTTATGACAGCCTTATCCCTGGAATCCACGACAGCCCTTTCACTGGTTCCACAGCAGCCCTATCCCGTCATTTCAACGACAGATAGCAGGTGCATGTTGCGTAATCGGGAGTGTTTAAAAAATTTGCCTTATTTTAGAAAATTGGGGAAAACACCCCCTAAGAGTCATAGAATCTTAACGAAAATCACACCATCAGATTCAGCGTATCAGAGGGACCAATTGTAGGCGTTTCGAACTCCTATCTATAAAAATGTGGAATTTTGTATTTTTTGCCAGAAGGCAGATCACGGATGCGTGTTTATTTGTTTGTTTTTTTTTTTTCCCCAGGGGTGATTGTATCGACCCAGTGGTCCTAGAATGTTGCGAGAGGGCTCTTTCTAACTTAAATGAAAATTTCTAGTTCCCGTTTTAAGTGACCAAGAAACTGAAGGGTACCTAGCTCCCCTCCCACGCTAATTATTTTCCCAAAGTCAACGAATCAAAATTCTGAGATAGCCATTTTATTCAATGTAGTCAAAAAACCTTATAACTATGTATTTGGGGACGACGTACTCCCCCACAGTCCCCGTGGGAGGGGCTAGAAGTTACAAACTTTGACCAGTGCATACATATAGTAATGGTTATCTCCTCTTTATCCTCCTAATTTCTTTTTTAAGAAGTTTCGATCCATGTCAGTATTAGATAAAAAAAAAAGTTTTTTCAACTGAAAGCAAGGAGCGACATTAAAACTTAAAACGAACAGAAATTATTCCGTATATGAAAGGGGTTGTCCCCTCCTCAATGTCTCGCTCTTTGCGCAAAAGTTTGACTGTTTCTCACAAACCTACTCTTTAAAACAATAAAAAAAATTCTAAAATTCTAGGACTTTTAGGGGGTGTTTCCCCCTATTTTTCAAAACAAGGCAAATTTCATCAGACTCATAACTTTTGATGGGTACGACTAAATTTGATTAAACTTATATATTTAAATCAAACAGTTCGTGGTAACGAACTGTAGTAAGGAGCGACCCGGCTCAATAGTAATCAAAACTCTAAAAAATGGAATTTTGATACCAATAGCTACATCAAAAGAATCGCATTTTAATGCTGGTTTTAAATATATAAGTTTCATCAAGTTTAGTCTTACCCATCAAAAGTTACGAGCCTGAGAAAATTTGCTTTATTTTAGAAAATAGGGGGAAACGCCCCCTAAAAGTCATAGAATCTTAACGAAAATCACACCATCAGATTCACCTTATCAGAAAACCCTACTGTAGAAGTTTCGAGCTCCTATCTACAAAAATGTGGAATTTTGCATTTTTTGCCAGAAGGCAGATCACGGATGCGTGTTTATTTATTTTTTTTTTTTTGTTGTTTTTTTTTCCCAGGGGCGATCGTATCGACCCAGTTGTCCTAAAATGTTGCAAGAGGGCTCATTCTAACGGAAATGAAAAGTTCTAGTGCCCTTTTTAAGTGACCAAAAAAATTGGAGGGCATCTAGGCCCCCTCCCATGCTAATTATTTTCCCAAAGTCAACGGATCAAAATTCTGAGATAGCCATTTTATTCACCGTAGTCGAAAAACCTTATAACTATGTCTTTGGGGACGACTTACTCCCCCGCAGTCCCCGTGAGAGGGGCAACAAGTTACAAACTTTGACCTGTGCTTACATATAGTAATGGTTATTGGGAAGTATACAGGCGTTTTCAGGAGGATTTTTTGGTTTGGGGGAGGGGTTGAGAAGAGGGGGATATGCTGGGGGAACTTTCCTTCGAGAATTTGTAATGGGAGAAGAAAATTTCCATGAAGGGAGAGCAGGATTTACTAGCATTACTTAAAAAAAAAAACAATTAAAAAATAAAAGTGAAAAAGCTTTTTCAGCTGGAAGTAAGGAACAGCAATAAAACTTAAAACAAACAGAAATTATTACCCATATGAGGGGCTCACCTCCTTCTAATACCTCGCTCTTTTCGCTAAAGTATTTTCGGTAATTTCAACTACTTATTCTACGGCTTTTGTGATTCAGGGGGTCATTCTTAATGAATTGGGATAAAATTTAAGCTTTAGTGTAAAGAGCGAGGTACTGACGATGGGGCGAATCCCCTCATATATGTAATAAAAACATGAGAATACAAAAGTTCTTTACGTAAGCTAATTTATAAGTTACGTAAATCTTTTACCAATAAAAAGATTCGTAATTAAAAGTTCTAGTTGCCTTTTTAATTAACCAAAAAATCGGGGGGCAACTAGGCTTCGTCCCCCGCTCTTTTTTTCTCAAAATCATTCGATCAAAATTATGAGAAAGCCATTGAGCCAAAAAAAAAATATGCAAATTTCGTTTTGATTATTCCTCTGCGGAGAGCCAAAATCAAAACATGCATTGATTCAAAAACGTTCAGAAATTAAATAAAAAAAACAAGTTTTTTCAACTGAAAGTAAGGAGCGACCTCAAAACTTAAAACGCACAGAAATTACTTCGTATATGAAAGAGGCTGCTTCCTCATCAACGCCCCGCTCTTTACGCTAAAGTTTTTTACTGTTTTAGAAAGAAGAATTGAGAGAAAGAGTCAAACTTTAGCGTAAAGAGCGGGGCGTTGATGAGGAAGCAGCCTCTTTCATATACGAAGTAATTCTGTGCGTTTTAAGTTTTGATGTCACTCCTTACTTTCAGTTGAAAAAACTTGTTTTTTTTTATTTAATCATCATAAGAATCCTTTTCTTTTGATGTATCTATTGGTATCAAAATACCGTTTTTTAGAGTTTCGTTTACTATTGAGTCGGGCCGCTCCTTACTACAGTTCGTTACCACGAACTGTTTGATGCATCCCAATCCTCAGGTTCATTTGTTTGAATGGCTTTCCTTATGAGTTTTCATGTCAGCTTCCGCTTTAACTAAGTTTGGGACATATTTGTTCACCAGTTATAGCAGTTCGTGTTTTTGTGTATGGATATGCTTGATGTAACTGATTTTTTTTTCTCGAGAATTTTGAATTTGGCATCGCGTTTTCATAGATTAATACTAGAAAAATTTCTAATTTTTTTCTGTTTTCCTGCTTAAGCATTAAAACACTGCTTGAAATTCAAGCTATATCTTAAAATAGCCTGACTTTGATTAGGAATGAACATTCAGTCAAATTTTTAGATTGGCAGTAGTTTTGTGGAATAATTTTCTAACATAATTTTTACTATAGGATTTAGATGAATGGCGAGGGGGGTTCTTATCTATAAGGTTTAAAAAAATACTTTTTGGGAATTGAATATGCTATGTCGTTTATTTTAAAGAGTGAAAGCTCTCTATGATGAAATCTAGAAATGTTCAATCTCTCTTTCTTCAATATTAAAAAAAAAAAAAAAAACAAGAGAGAAAGAACTCTCACGATGAAGAAAACAAACGAGACTACGGCCAGTAGAAGACAAAGATGAAACTAAAGCGACGCGGACATTTCGCCCCTATGAAAAAAAAATTGCCCTTAGAAAGACGAATTAAATGTTATATATCGAATATCGTTAAAATTGCCATTTCCCTAGTTGGGATAGCTCTGTGACTCGATCGAATATCTTTAAAATTGTTATTTTCCTACTTGGGATAGCTCTGTGACTCGGTTTGTTTGTTCGGTTGTTTTTTTTTTGTTTTTTCCCCAGGGTTGATCGTATCGACCCAGTGGTCCTAAAATGTTGCGAGAGGGCTCATTCCAACGGAAATGAAAAGTTCTAGTGCCCTTTGTAAGTGACCAAAAAATTGGAGGACACCTAGGCCCCCTCCGACGCTAATTATTTGCCCAAAGTCACTGGATCAAAATCCTGAGATGGCCATTTTATTCAGCGTAGTTGAAAAACCTTATAACTATGTCTTTGGGGACCACTTACTCCCCACAGTCCCCGTGAGAGGAGCTACAAGTTACAAACTTTGACCAGTGCATACATATAGTAATGGTTATTGGGAAGTGTACAGACGTTTTCAGGGGGATTTTTTCGTTGGGAGAGGGGTTGAGAAGGGGGGGATATATTGGGGGAACTTTCCATCGAGGAATTTGTCATGGGGGAAGAGAATTTCCATGAAGGAAGCGCAGGATTTTCTAGCATTATTAAAAAAAACAATGAAAAAATTAATATGAAAAAGTTTTTTTCAACTGGAAGTAAGGAGCAGCATTAAAAATTAAAACGAACAAAAATTATTACGCAAATGAGGGGCTCACCTCGTCCTAATACTTCGCTCTTTACGCTGAAGTATTTTTAGTAGTTTCCACTATTTACTCTACGGCTTTTGTGATTCAGGGGTCATTTTTGATGAATTGGGACAAAATTTAAGCTTAGTGTAAAGAGCGAGGTACTGACGAGGGGGTGAACCCTCTCATATATGCAGTAAAAACATGAGAATACAAAAGTTCGTTACGTAAGCTAATTTATAAGTTATGTATTTCTTTTAATAATAAAAACATTCGTAAAAAAATTAAAAGTTCTAGTTGCCTTTTTAAGTAACCAAAAAATCGGAGGGCAACTAGGCTTCCTCCTCCACTTCTTTTTTTCTCAAAATAATTCGATCAAAACTATGAGAAAGCCATTTAGCCAAAAAAAAATATATGCAAATTTTCATTTTAATTATTCCTCTGCGGAGAGCCAAAATTAAAACATGCATTGATTCAAAAACTTTCAGAAATTAAATGGCTTTCTCATAGTTATGATCGGGCGATTTTGATAAAAGAAGGGGATGGAGAGGAGGCCTAGTTACACTCCAATTATTGGTTACTTAAAAGGCAACTAGAACTTTCTATTTTTTTACGAACGTTTTTATTAGTAATAAATATGAATAACTTACGATTTAACTTACGTAATGAACTTCTATATTTGATGACCTCTGAATCAAAAAGGCCATAGAATAAATAGTTGAAATTACTAAAAATACTTTAGCGTAAAGAATGGGGTATTGTGGAGGAGATCAACGTATCAGAGATCAATTATACGTAATAATTTCTGTTCGTTTTAAGTTTTTTAAGTTTATATTCCACCATGGAAGGGTCCTCCCACGTAAACCCCCCACGCCCCCTCTTTATCGTAAAAAGGACCCCCTGAAAACGTATGTACACTTCCCCAAAACCATTACTGTATGTAAACATTGGTTAAAGTTTGTAACTTGAAGCCCCTCCCCCGGCGACTGTGGGGGATTAACTTGTCACGAAAGATATAATTATTAGTTTTTCGACTATGCTGAACAAAATGGCTGTCTCAAAATTTCGATCCGGTGATTTTGGGAAAAAATGAGTGTGGGAGGGGGCCTAGGTGCCCTCCAGTTTTTTCGCCACTTAAAAGGGCACTAGAACTTTTCATTTCCGTGGAAATGAGCCCTCTTGCAGCATCCTAGTACTACTGGGTCGAATACGACCACCCTTGAAAAAAAAAAAAAAAAAAAAAAAAAAAACCACATAAACACGCATCCGTGATCTGTCTTCTGGCAAAAAATACAAAATTCCACATTTTTGTAGATATGAGCTTGACATTTCTACAGTAGTGTTCTGTGATACGTTGAATCTATGGTGTGATTCCGTTAAGATTCTATGACTTTTAGGGGGTGTTTTCCCCTATTTTCCAAAATAATGCAAATTTTCTCATGCTCATAACTTTTGAGGGGTATAACTAAACTTGAAGAAACTTACATATTTAGAATCAGCATATAAATTCAATTATTTTGATGTAACTACTGGTATGAAATTCCCATTTTTAAAGTTCCGGTTGCTATTGAGCCGGGTCGTTCCTTACTACAGTTCGTTACCACGAACTCTTTGAAAATTTTTCAGAGACGACCAGAATTGATTTTTTCGTGTCAAAACTAACGCAGCCAATATTGATTTCAATTTCTTTTTCTTCTAACCGATCAAGTTGTTCAAGAGAATAGTGAACTTGAATTCCGGTTGGCTGACTATAAAGCTGATTGGAGAGACATTAAAAGACCTCGTTTTTGCATACCCCAAATCTTCTAGGGTCTTAGTCGGGAATGATAAAAACAATCATTGTCGAGTAGCTTGGCATTGCAAGAATCTTACGAAACTTGGGTTGTTTTCCTAGGAAGAAGTAATTTTTTATGAATTTTTTATTAACATAAGATCTTCCTTGACCCACAGAATTAAAATATTTTAGATTTCAAACAAATTGTCGGTTCTTCTCTGACCAACCAGTATGAGGCAAAAGTGCTGTTATAAAATTAACTACAGTAACATAATTAGCATAAGACACTAAACATAAGATCACTTAACATAAGATCTCGCTTGACCCACAGGTATAAAATATTTTAGTGTGCAAAACAAATTTTCGGCTCTTCTTTGACGAACCAGTATGAGGCAAAAGTGTTGTTATAAAATTAACTACAGTATCATAATTAACGTAAGATCACTCAACATAAGATCTCCCTTGACCCACAGGGATAAAATATTTTAGTTTTCAAAACAAATTTTCGGCTCTTCTCTGACGAACAGTTGGTTCTATGAGGTAAAAGTGTTGTTATTAAATTAACCAAAATACCGTAATTAACATAATATCACATAACCTAAGATCTCACTTGACCCACAGGGATAAAATATTTTAGTTTTCAAAACAAATTTTCGGCTCTTCTTTGACGAACCAGTGTGAGACAAAAGTGCTGTTATAAAATTAACTACAGTAACATAATTAAAATAAGACAATTAACATAAAATCAGTTACCAAAAGATCTCCCTTGACCCACAAGGATAAACTATTTAGTTTGAAAAACAACTTTTTGGCTCTTCTTTGACTAACTAGTATGAGTCAAAAGTGGATAACTATAAACTATTTTAGTTTTAAAACAATTTTTTGGCTCTTCTTTGACGAACCAGTATGAGGCAAAAGTGCTATTATAAAATTAACTGCAGTAACATAATTAACATAAAACACTTATCATAAGATCACTTAACATAAGACCTCTCTTGACCCACAGGGATAAACTATTTTAGTTTTCAAAACAAATTTTTGGCTCTTCTTTGACGAACCAGTATGACGCAAAAGTGCTGATATGAAATTAATCACATTACCATTATTAACATAAGATCACTTAACATAAGATCTCACTTGACCCACAGGGATAAAATATTTTAGTTTTCAAAACAAATTTTCGACTCCTCTCTGTTGAACCAGAATGAGACAAAAATGCTGTTATACCTACTCTTTCTTCCAAAACATAATATTGTGAGTTTTTTTTTGCCCTCCCAAAATACTTCACTCAAAATATCTGACCAAAATACAATACCCTCCTTCCCCTCTTGTTATCTCTACTAGTTCTAATTATGTTTTTTTTTATGGTTGTGACACATTGCATAACCAAAAGAAATCTTAACATTTTACTAATAAAAGATTCAAATTAGATAAAATGTTTTGTTTCGTCTCAGATACATGTCTCCAGTCTTATCTTCCAAGAAAGAGACGCAATATTATTCAGACATTTCTGGCTCTGTAAAGTTTTATTGGAAAGGATCCTGGACTTAATTAAGGAGAATGTTCTCAGGATGGAGTGGAAGCAGATCTGAGTATGGATGTGGTTAATTTTATCCGGAAGCATTTTAGTGCTCATATAATCCAGCGTCAATGTCTTGGAGACATTATGAGAATGAAAGTATGGAGATATAAGCAAAGAAGCCTACTAGACGAAGAGCATACAAAAAATCTTTATTTCTCTTGTTTAGGGATTAGATAAAAAATATATATCCACCTTCTTATAAGCAAAAAGTTCAAAGTCCCTTTCCCTGTACACCCAAAACAATTTATGTAAGAAAAACTTGCTTGGCTTCAGGTACCCGTCATGCAGAGTTACAATAATGTTTTCAAATCTAAAAAACTAGTGATTTAACCAGGATTTAAGTATGTAAGCAGAAGATAATTTTCACATAGTTTTGACAGAAGTAAATGCCCAAGGAGTAGCTGACCCTTGTTAACTATTAGAAGATGTCTGTTAATTTAGGTTTTACCACAATCTAACTAGGTTCATAAACAGTTAGGATATTATTGTTTCGGTTTTATATCCTCGTTAGTCTTTCTCCTTTTCTGCTATTTTGTAATTCTACTTATTCGTATTTCTAATGTTGTGTCTCCAACAGCTGCAACCAAGCAAGATCGAAGCCGGATATATAGAAACAAGAATTTAAAACCACATTGAAAAAACTGTATAGTAAAAAAAAATCCTCATTTGTGGTTGATTCAGAAATGGCAACCATTATTTTGATTAGTTTTAAAAGTAAAAGCTTGTTGCAAAAACAAATTTATGAGAATTTAAAAAAAATAGCCTGAAAACCTTTGAAATGGCATTGGATCGAAATATAAGAACCCTAAAGCGATACCGTAGCTATTGCCAAAATTACTACACATGATATTGTTTAATTTTTTTTTCATATATGCAATGAGGGTGCAGTTGTTTTTTGTCTGAGATTACATTTCATTTTGAATGTTATTATTTTTCGGTCTACAGAATCGCATAAATATAATTTTCCTTGTAGCCACCCCAGCTTGATCAATAAGGGAGATTACTTTTTTGCATGGTGGTTAGCAAGTTTTTTTTGCTTCTTTTTTTGTTACCACCTGTAGAGAACTGGAATATCGAAGAAATTTGTTCAAGAGCTCGTCTAGTATTTACAGAAGGTATTATCTGCAATCTATTATAAAATAGATTGGAGGTCATGAATGAATTTCTTTTCGTTGAAAGGGAGAGTAATATAGTAAAAAAAAAGGAAAACGCTAGATAATTTGATTAGGAAGTGCCCAGAAATTGATTGAAGTCTACAGTGTTGAGAGGTTGGGCTAAAATTAACACCTTCCATGGACCCTAAGTAAGTCTAACCCTGTTTATCATAATAAGAGAATGAATGTTTATCCTATTTATGTACCCAAAATTAGATACTATTTTAACAAAATTTGAATTTTTTTACATTAAGAAAATTTCTAGCTATTGATTTTCAGAATCACTTATAGTTTAATTGCTCACCGCCCCAATTCCAGTACCTACAATAATACAAATATAGGGAAGGGCCATATAGTGTATTCATCAATACATAGGGGGATGGGGCGAAATTGTCATTTTTCAAATATTTTCATAAGAAAACGAAGAATTTGATTTCTAAGGGAAACAATTTTCAATTTTTAATTCGATTTTTTACAACTGCGGGCGCTAAGTTTGAAAATGAAAATATGTGTGAAAAATAAAGAGAAAATGATCGAAAAATAAATAATTGAGCTCTAGATAGTGTAGCTTCCCTGTTTACAGTAGCAGAAGGAAATCACAGACATTAATTGACAGTAAACGGGCGAAAAATCAAGTGATTGGGTGGTTTAAAATTATGTAGAAATATGCTAACCCTAACACTTTGTCAGTAAATCAGAATTAGAATGAATTGTATACACCAAAGAATAGCTAAGAACTCTAGGGTATACACTCATTTATTTAAAACTAAAATTATTCAACGCCTTAAGTTATTACTTCTTGACTTACCAATGTTACCGGTAACATGGTTAACACGTAACCATGTTACCAAGAAATGCAAGGAATGCGAAACCCAGTTTAGGAACGGAAACAGTCAAAAACTCTTCAAAACAGTTCGTGAACTGTCTAGCAGGAAAGATCCCATCTCCACAGCAATCCTAGACAAACAAAATAATCCCATCAACGACGCAAAAATGAAACTCGAACGATGGAAGGAATATTTTGAAGATAAATTAAATCCGCAGATCATTGCCGATCCCAGCATCCTAAACTCCTTCCCCATTAATGATCGAGAACCTCCACTACCACTCTTAAAATCAGAAACTGAGACAGCGATATGATCCCTGAAACGAGGGAAGGCCCCAGGACCGGACGGTATCACTGCTGAACTAATTAACATTGACACAGAGAACGTCGTCGAATTGTACCACAAAGTTGTGTCAGCCGCATGGTCAACGGGTCACGTCCCACAGCTATGGTGTAAGGCAGCAGTGGTCCCAATCCACAAAAAAGGCTCAAGAAGAGAGTGTGAGAACTACCGACCGATCAGCCTGACCAGTCATCAAACCAGAATACTGACCAAAATTCTCCTACGTAGATTCCAAGCAATTACAGCCTCCGTTCTGGGTGAATACCAAGCTGGCTTCCGACCTGGACGATCGACCATTGACCAAATCTTCACCGTTCGTCAGCTCATGGAACGCTTTGTCGAGTTCAACAGAGACCTATATCATCTCTTTATTGACTTTCGGCAAGCCTTCGATTTAATCTGGAGGAAAGGTCTGTGGCACATCCTAAATCATTACGGTATCCCCGACCAAATTGTCACGATTATTGAGAATATATACAGCCAATCCAGAAGCCGGATACTCGCCACTGATGGACTCGCTGATGAATTCTCAACATCCTCGGGAGTTTTACAAGGATGTATTCTGTCGCCCCACCTGTTCAACCTGTTTCTTCACGCCATACTGTCACTAATACCAGACGAACATGGAGCCAAAATAGATGGAGTCCTAGTCAACAAGCTCGCCTATGCTGACGACATCGACCAGCTCTCTACAACGGCCGCTGATCTCCAAAGACAAGCAGACTGTCTCAACGAAGCCACAAAACCTTTTGGTATGCAAATTAACGCCAAAAACACGAAAGTTATGTTCACGTCACGCCAAAAACAAGCTGCTACTCCTTCCATAATGATTGACGGCCAGCCAGTTGAAACGGTTGACCAATTTGTCTACCTGGGCAGTCTCCTCACAGCGGACAATTGTCATACCTCCGACATCAAACGCCGCCTAGCTCTTGCTAGCTCCAGTTTTAAAAGGCTCACAAATATCTGGAAATGCCGAAACCTGTCGGACCAGCTGAAAGTTCAACTTTTCAACAGCCTGATTGTGCCAATTGATATATATGGGTGTGAGACCTGGACCCTGAATATCGAAAATGAGCGCAACCTACTTGCATTCGAGATGAGATGTCTCCGTCGCATCGCAAGAATCACCTACACTGAACATGTGACCAATGAGGAGGTGCGAAGACGACTGAAGTCCCCCGACATTATCCTAAATAAAATTAAACGACAACAACTGCGATGGCTCGGGCATGTCAAGAGAATGGACCACGACCGTCTACCAAAAATCTCCCTCGAAGGAACCATAGACGGATCTCGACCACGAGGAAGACCTCGCAAGAGGTGGATTGAAAACTTTGACCAAATTGCATCGTAAAGTTGACTCGAACTGCACAGGATAGAACAACGTACCGAGCCCTAGTTCATGCCCTGTCAAAAGAAGTGGCCCCAAAACATCCCGAGAGGATGGACGGGACTTACGTAAGTAAGTAAGTAAGTAATTTACCTATAAGAGCATTTTTGTGGAAAGACCAATAATTCTATTTTCTTTTTATTTTGAATACTACTTTTAAAAGTGTCACTTTTATTAAAAAAAACTGTAACACATAAAGTACAGATATTTAATTCATTGTTTCACTTCATAAACCAAGAAAAGGACAACAGACATGATATATTCAGTTGTAACACATCGATTTATAATATCACTCTAACCTGTTTGGGTTAATCTATCAGAAGCAAATCGACCAGCCCAAGTAGAAAAAAACATGAAATATTGTATAATGAAAAAATCAAGACATGTCTTCCTTAAATGATTTTTGTAGGCTTCTGCAATATCTCTGAATTTTTAAATGTGAAAATCGTTATCAAATTTACCAAAGTAGTCTCCTAATGTTTTTTTCAGGGTTTGGTAGCACTGTAAAACTTTGCGCACGAATTCTGACTCTCAATATCTTTTAGTAAAATATATATATATATATATATATATATATATATATATATATATATATATATATATATATATATATATATATATATATATATATATATTTCAGTCCTTGGGTGAAAACATACCAATACAAAAGAGAAATAACACTGAAAATAGTGTTTTATTTTCTGAAAAAGGGTCAAAAATCGACCAAGTTCATTGAAAATAAAGAAAATATTGTTTCGTCTGAATATTCTTCATTACTTGAGTAAACAATTTGCAAAAGACAAATAGAACTAAAAATAGTGTTTTATTTCTGAAAAGGGGTCGAAAACAGCAAAAAAGTCCATGGATCAAGAGAACCCTAGTTCATTGAAAATACTGAAAATGTTGCTTCGTCTGAAAGTCATTCAGTACTTGAGGACAAAAAATGCGAATGCAAAGACAAATGAGCTAAAAATAGCAATTTTCTTCTGAAAAAAGCCAAAAAGGGCTAAAAGAGTTCCTGGACCAGGCAACCCCAATTCATAAGAAAAAAGAAAATGTTGATCCATGTAGAAAGCTATTCAGTCCATGAGAAAAGAAGATAGGAATGCAAAAGACAAATAAAACTAAAAATGTTTTTTTTTCTAAAAATGGGAAAAAAGGGCTAAAGGAGTTCCTTGACCAAGGGAACCCCAGTTCCCTAGTTCATTGAAAGTATAGAAAATATTGTTTCGTCTGAATATCCTTCTGTACTTAAGTAGAGAAGATACCAATGTAAAACACAAATAGAACGACAAAATAGTTTTTTTTTCTGAAAGAAAGACCATAAAGGCCCAAAAGAGCACCTGGAGCAACCCCAATTTTTTTTAAAAAATAGAAAGTATTGATTCGTCTGAAAATCCTTCAGTACTTGAGAAAAAAGATGCCAATCTAAAAGACAAATAGAACTAAAAATAGCGTTTCTTTTCGAGGTAAAAAAGCACAAATTCAAGACGCGGTAATTTGAATTTATTGATGATGCTAAACTAAATGTATTCTCGAATACAGTCATAAAATCTCATATACTCCCCTTTGAATTTACTAATCACGCTAAACTAAAGACATTCTCGCCTCCCAATCATAAGTCTCAACTAGTCCAAAAAAGTACTACAATAAGTACTTGAGACATATTTTTGTTGCGAAAGCAACACTTTGGTTTTGTCCCGTTTTTTTTTTCCTATGCTGTCGATGTCGGCTTATTCCTGGAAACTGGTAAGGGTCTAACCTGTGCGGTTTTTACGGAAAGTGTTGACCTCAGACTGGGTTGATGAATATGGCATTACATTTTGGAAACCTCCACAGAACTCTCGCCTGGGGCCAAAAAGGATGGTCTTTGCTTGTCCACGAGCCAGAGCCTATGGTGTGCGAAGTGAAGTGGAGTTATCTAGCCTATGTCAGAGAGGCACATCTGAATTTGTGCAGCCAAGCTTTCGTTTCATCAAACCATGTTTCTGCTTTCGAGTGGAAAGCTCCGTTCTAGCAGGGGCAAGCAGACAGGCACCACTTTCGAATTGAAGATGGACTAAAATCTATAAGTGTTAAATATATGCGGCAGTTACCCGGCCCCACAGCCAATATATCTTCTTTGAGTGGTAAATAGAAAAATTTACAGAAGCAAAAAAGCGGCATTTTCCCACGGGTCCGAAAGTGCTGCCGTGATTTTGGCTGGGTTTATCATTTTATTTTTTGGACTTGGGATTGAGGTAGAGAAATGTTATCTGATGTACCTCTTAAACTTTAAAAGTTCTGTCATTGCTAATGAAATTGGACCTTATCCTTTGCTCCTTTCTAAGTGGTGACGTTAGAAAGTTGGCCTACGGCTAAAAAAAATCAACTTTTGAATATAATTTTTTTTCGACGGCAATCGATAGCTCTTGATGAATTGATCAAAGCATGTCATCCATTTTTTGGTACAAAAATTCCTTTATGAGATATACTAGTTTGAAAGTTTCAAGGGGTTGACAACTTCAGTAGTAGGGTACACACTGAAACGAAAATAAGTCGATACCAATTGTGAGACATGTAGGGGATTTGTAAGGAAGGGTCGGCTGTTAGTTCATAAACATCTTCGGCAGTGAGGGGTTTGCAAATTTTGCTATTTGGTGTACCTATTATTTGTTTCCAGTGTATTTGATGGTAAGACCGAGTTGGTTGTAGTGGTAAGACGTATAAGGGGACTTGTAAATAATTATCGTCTGTTAGGCTACAATCATCTTTAGTGAAGAGGGGCTTGTAACTTTCGCTAGTTGGTGTAGCCTACCCATACTCACTGTAACCTAGAATGAAGTGTTTACGTAACGGGTACAAACGATAACGTAAAAAAAACGAGGCAGTTTCGTAGTAATTAATAGAGTGTCGTCTATGGTATTTTGATCCTGAAAAGTTACGGATAGCTTTATAATACCAACTAGATTATATAAGATATTGTTCCAAGTCTTGATCCATCACGATGTCTACGATTGAAAAGGATAAATTTCAACTGGCTGCAAAGTCAATTTAGTCCCTTCTTTCGATATTCTTTTGTTATTGTTATTTTCTCAACGCTAAGGAATAGCCTTTGATCATGTGATTACTGATTGCGTTCTTATTTGAACATAACGTTTTAAAAGCTTCGATAGGCTGACAACTTCAGCGTTTAACCGATAGCAAAGAAACAAAACCAAAGTGTTGCTCTCACATCACTTTATTCGGTGAAGCCGGAAATAGGTTGCTGCAACACTTCATGTTGCTCAGGCAACGTAGGTCTAGTTTTATTTAAAGAAAGCAAATAAAATGTTTAAATTAAAAAATTTGAAACATGTTTTGGCCCTATCTGTTTGTGAAACTTATCGCTTAGGGATACAATTTTTGGGACATGTAGACGGAGAGAATGCGCCTCAATGAAGCAATTATTTCAATTTGGGGTGTATCAATATATGATATATGGGATAACCGAATTACTTAGTTTCCTCCCAACAATGTAAACTTACAGGCCCTTGTAAACAGGGACAAAAGGACATAAGAAGACAGAGATTCTGAAAAAATTGTTATATTCACTCGTGACGACAAAGACAGGTTAAAATATATTATATTTTTTTATCAGCAAATATATTCCGACATAAGGACAAAACAAGGGCACACCAGACAAAACTAAATGAAGATGAAAAAAAGGGTAAATCTTTATATTCACAGATTATTCAGATAACTAAAAAACAAACATACTGCTATAGTCAAAATTGCATTTTGACTCCAAATTTAACAGTAATGTGCGTCAGAAATGAACTTAACCCCCTCCCCCACTCCTTAATGTGCAAATATATACCCTGAATTAGAATATACCCTGAATTGGTAGATATAGCGGTGAGGACAATGTTAATTTCTGACGCAAATGAATGTTAGGTTTGGATTCAGGATGTAATTTTGACTATATGGGTAAGTTTGTGTCTTAGCTATCTAAATAATCGGTTAGTATAAACGTTTACAAAAAAAAATCTAAAAAACATCGAGATATCACAGCAGATTTGTAACAATCTGAAATCTAAAATTTAATTTCTTCGGTTGGCATTAAAGTTCTAGGGTATATAAACGGGTCCAAGGAATCCTTAATGAGGACAGCAAATCTTAGTAGAAAAATTCGATTGTATCGATTATTAGCCCTGACAAATAGATTTAGCTTTTCATTGATCCGCTTGGTAATTTAAGGACCATTAAACAATGCCAATAGAACCTTCATTTAGTTATTAATGAACAAAAACGGTTGCATTAATTTGCGTTGTTCGATTCTTTTTTTAGATAAGAAAAAAAAAACGAAATACTTTTTTCTTAAATAACTTGGATACGATTTTACTTAAACAAACAAACAGCTACAGTAAAATACAAAATGAAAAGAGTCTTCTAATAAAATCGAGTATTAACCTAAAGGCATATTAAAGGGTCTTCACAAGACTGCTTCAGCCCCATATAAGACGAAACTTTACATGGATCTTAAGTTTATATTAAATAAAAAAACAAGTTTTTTTTAACTGAAAGTAAGGATCAGAAAAAAACGAACAGAAATTACTTCGTATATGAAAGGGGCTGCTTCCTCATCAACGCCCCACTCTTTACACTAAAGTTTGACTCTTTCTCTCAACTTTACTTTTTAAAACAGTAAAAAACTTTAGCGTAAAGAGCGGGGCGTTGATGAGGAAGCAGCCCCTTTCATATACGAAGTAATTTCTGTTCGTTTCAAGTTTTAATGTCACTCCTTACTTTCAGTTAAAAAACTTGTTTTTTTTCTATTTAATTTCTGAATATTTTTGAATCAATGCATGTTTTGATTTTGGCCCTCCGCAAATGAATATTTAAAACGAAATTTGCATATTTATTGTTTTTGGCTCACTGGCTTTCTCATAGTTTTAATCGAATGATTTTGAGAAAAAACAGAGTGGGGGAGGAGGCTTAATTGCCCTGCGGTTTCTTGGTTACTTAAAAAGGCAACTAAAACTTTTAATTTTTTACGAATGTTTTCATTAGTAAAAGTTATACATAACTTACAAATTAGCTTACGTAACGAACTTTTGTATTCTCATATTTTTATTACGTATATGAGGGGGTTCACCCCCTCGTCAGTACCTCGCTCTTTACACTAAAGCTTAAATTTTGTCCCATTTCCTTAAGAATGACCCCTGAATCACAAAAGACGTAGAATAAATAGTTGAAATTACTAAAAATGCTTTCGCGTAAAGAGCGAGGTATTAGGAGGAGGTGAGCCCCTCATATGCGTAATAATTTCTGTTCGTCTTAGGTTTTAATGCTGCTCCTTACTTCCAGCTGAAAAAACTTTTTCATATTTATTTTTTCGTTGTTTTTTTTTTAAATAATGCTAGAAAATCCTGCACTCCCTTCATGGAAATTTTCTTCCCCAATGACAAATTCCTCGAGGGAAAGTTCCCCCAACATATCTCCCTCTTCTCAACCCCTCCCCCAACCAAAAAATCCCCTTGAAAACGTCTGTACGCTTCCCCATAACCATTGCTATATGTAATCACTGGTCAAAGTTTTTAACTTGTAGCCCCTCTCATGGGGACTGTGGGGGAGTAAGTCATCCCCAAAGACATAGTTATAAGGTTCTTTGACTAAGATGAATAAAATGGCTATCTCAGAATTTTGATCCGGTGATTTTGGGAAAACAATTAGCGTGCGAGGGGGCCTAAGTGCCCTCCAATTTTTTTGGTCACACAAAAAGTGCACTATAACTTTTCATTTCCGTTAGAATGAGCCCTCTTGCAACATTCTAGGACCACTGGGTCGATACGACCACCCTTTGAAAAAAACAAAACAAACAAATAAACACGCATCCGTGATCAGCCTTCTGGCAAAAAATACAAGATTCCACATTTTTGTAGACAGAAGCTTGAAACTTCTACAATAGGGGTTTTCTCATACGCTGAATCTGATGGTGAGATTTTCGTTAAAATTCTATGACTTTTAGTGTATGTTTCCCCTATTTCCTAAAACAAGGCAAATTTTCTCAGGCTCGTAACCTTTTATGGGTAAAATTAAACTTGATAAAACTTATATATTTAAAATCAGCATCGAAATGCGATTCTTTTGATGTAGCTATTGGTATCAAAATTCATTTTTTAGAGTTTTGGTTACTATTGAACGTGGTCGCTCCTTACTACAGTTCGTTACCACGAACTGTTTGATAAATGAAAATCTCTCTTCCTATGAACGTAAACCTTTACAGCAAATATATTATTAAATATTTACTGCAAAGATATCACGGTCCCTTTTTCAAAATTGGATTAATATTAACAAGAATTAAATGATCAACCATCTAAAAAAGAAAAAAAACTAAAAAGAAAAAAAACTAAACACTAAAAAAAACAAAAAAACTTAGTCTCTTCAGGTTCTTAGAAACTCACGAAAGCTCCACCGGCATTTACTTGGGCCTAAAATTACAAACTTTTTAATGCAGGAAGTTCAGTGCTACTTAATGAAAGTTCTTAAGCCGAACTGGCCAGTCATTACAAAAAACACCAAAGAGAGATAAAATTCACTCAATAGACAACAAACGAGACTGCGGCCAGTAGAGTGAAAAGATGAAAGACTAAAATAATAAGACTAAGAGAATAGTTACCCAATTAAATTCACTAATAAAATAATAGAAAATAGACGTAATAAACATAATGATAGGGTTGTTGGAATTTTGTAGTCTTCAGAATTAAATATGTCTAAAAGTTTTATTTCTTTGCCTTAAGCACCTGTCTTGGTAAAAATCCTTAAGCAAATTGTACGTAAACGTGACATTGATACATTTTTCCAATCGATGAGACCAATAGGTAGTTTCTTTTATTCCGGGAAGGATTTAACCCAGGGAAATTTAGTTATTGGGGTGTATAAAATTTGTTGTTCTTGTGGGAAGTTTTATATTGGTAGAACTCATCAGCAATTTCCTGAAAGATTTATTGAGCATAGAACTCAATAGAAAAAAACCCTACAATTTAGCAAGCCTCCTGAAACTTGTGGTTCGGCTTTTCCTGAACAAATTTTCCTTCATCCCAAACATTTTGTATAATCTGATGAGGCCGCAGCTATTTCTAATGATACAAATTTTTCTAACTGAGCAAGGGAGGCTATAGAAATTAAAAAAATTACGTTTTCTAAAATTTCAATAAATAGAGGCAAGGGAAATTTAAATATTGACCCAATTAATGATAGTCTTTTGAAATTTTAACCAATAGTCAGCAAGGGAACTAAGATTTTACATAGTCACCACGGGACGAGATTACCTACTAGACCAAAAAGAATAGCTAACAAGAGGATTATTTCGCAACACAATGCGCATACTTTTGATACTACTTCTACGGTGACTGTGACTATTGACACTTAAGAGCATTAAGTCGGAACGTTTAGGGGGAGTTTCAATTAAACGAAAAATTCAACGCATGCAAGAATTAAAAGGGCAAATAAACAATATCATAGGCAGCGCTGCTCTCTCATAGCAAACAATATCATTGATGTTTTAAAGGACCTAATTTGGTTGCAAATTCGAAGTTCTAGTACCCTTTTTAAGGGCCAGAAGAGATTAGATGGCAATCAGCCCTATATCATAGCTCGTAATTTTCCAAAAAACTGAACGATCTTGTACCTGCATCTCTAGGTCTATTGCGTAGGTGAATCCCCCATAATTATGCAATTGGCCATTATGTTTAAACAATAGATGTGCCTTAAGATTAAATCAAAATGTTCAATGTTAATGCTAATTGCCAATAAGACATCTCAGCAGTATCCCAAGAACAACTTAGGGTATTAAGTTCAAACTTTCGGGGCGACTTCTATTACTGTAAACGCAACTTCTATAACTTCATTTCAATTTTTATACTTTTTTTTACTCAGTTGGTTTGGTCTTCTCATCGAGATAGCTTCTGTTCTCTACGTAGATCAGTTGCGACAATTGTATTAAATAATGATTGGTGGTGGGTTTTATTTTTTTTTAGTTTATTTTAGTTTTTTTTATCTTTGTTTCTTTTTTGCTGAAGACGCCTAGTTTACATACAGGCAATATATTCGCGTTGTTATAGTCTTTCATCTTTTCACTCTACTGGCCGCAGTCTCATTTGTTGTCACTTTATTGAGTTTTATCTCTCTTTTTTGTTTTTTCAGTGCTGCTTAGGAATAAACAAAAGCAGCCTTATTGATATAAAACAGTATTCTTGATTTATGGATTTTTATACCAGCAGGTAGAGTAGATGCGGCCGCGTGGTAACTAAGATGTGTTTGGCAATTGAAGCATTTAGGTTATAAGAACATACAATATGTTGTGTCTGAAAAATTGCATCATTGTATAATTTGAAGGAAATTACTTTTCTACCCTAAGTGCATAATTGTAAAATCTTTTGATGTCTTAGAATGAAGAAAAATGTCTAAAAATTGTGGGGCATAGGGGCGTTCACGATCGAAAATAGTAAATGTTTTTTGTGACAGGCACTGGTCCAAAGGTGTCTTTCCTGAAGTCAAATCTTTCCTGATTTGAAAGTTATAGAGTATAAAATGAAAAACAGATGGAGGTAACTAATTTCCCTTTATACCACCACTAATCTGGCACAGCAATCTCATAAATAGATCTAACGGCGGGAGTAGTTTGCTTCATAATGATTTCTTTGGTTTGTTGATCACCTCCACAATTACTATGCCAAGGTATTTCAGGTCTGACACTAAAGGAGCTACAAGATGTCCAAGCGTAAGCTTGTCACTTTTTCCCAGGTTCCGAAGGAATCGTCCGGATGAAATTTTCAGAGGAGAGGAAATTTTCCTGGTGGACTGTCTTTCCTGGTGGAATTTTCATTGGGAATTTTCCATTGAGAGGGGGAATTTCCGTGGGAAATCTTTCATGAAGGGCTGGGGGAGATTTCTGGAATGACTTGAAAAAGAATCAGAAATTAAAAAAAAGGCAAGTGCTTTTTAAATTATAGTAACCATATTTTCCAGTAAGGAGAATTTTCCGTAGACGGTTTTCTGGAGGGTATTCCTAGAGCAAAGGGAACTTGGTGCAAATTCTCCATCGAAAAATGACTCGTGGAAGAATTATTCGCAGAGGACAAGGTGGATTTCCCAGCATTGTCTGAAAAAAGATCATAAACTAAATAAAACAGGTCTTTTCAACTGAAAGTTAGGAGCAACATTAAAACTTAAAACAGACAGAGATTATTCAGTATATGATAGGGGCTGTCCCCATGACAAACCCTCACTCTGTAAGCTAATTTTTTGTATATTAGTAAAGACTTAAGTTGCAACCTCCTTTACATATGAACTCATTTCTGTTCCTTATTAATTTATAATGTTGCTTCTTGCTTTCAGATGAAAATTGTTTTTTTTATGTCACCTCGGTCAAGGTCAACGATAAAAAAACTACCATCTAAACAGCAGTAGTATTAGTTACACGGATAAGAATGCACAGAGAAGGTATTGTTCCACAAGCAAGCATAGCTAAAAGAAAATCCAAAGACAGAGATTGTATTGTATCGGATTAACGACGCTTCTTGACTACTAAAGTCCCTGCGTCGGCCCTGCAGTGCATTCCTGCAGCATGAAAGACGGAGATAAAGTCTTGTAAATAATCAAAAAGAACTAAATCCAACGAAAATCCAACATATATGTTACCAACAAGCAGAGTTTCAGTTTGTTATATAAATGTCATTAATGTCAATAAAGATTGGTCCAAAATTGCTACTCCATTTCCTGACAGGCCATGGCTTACAGATTACGTAAGATATTCCGAAACATAGACGGCATGGCCAGCTTAACCCATCCTGCTTTAACTCAAGAGGTAATAATCATGGAGCTGGAATAGAGATTCAGTTTTCGAATCAATGAAAGACTCACAAAGACTAATAAATTTGGGTGACCCCTGCCCACTATTTCTCTCAACAAATTAAACAAAGAACTAAGACCCTGACAATGAGCTGATACACAGAGAAGCTACAGTCTCGATTGGTGTTGGGTACAAAACAATACATACTTATAGCAGCAAAAAAAAAAAAGGTTTAACAGTAGTTTTTTTTTTATTGACCTGCTTAATTATACCAAGAACTGTAATTAGGTTATTTCAGAGCCGATGCAATTGTTCACCCAAGAAGGAGAGGTTTCCCAATAGAGTCAGAAATATTGAAATTACTTATGAACAATGATCCATTACACACAAATCACCACACTATTGGTATTTCCATTACAATGGCACTTCGCTGCTTGGAGAAGAAGAGGATGAACTTATTTTTTAGACGAGTGAAACTGAAACAGAATGGTCGATAAAATCGATTGTGAGAGATGAAAACACAAAACAGAACAGAAAACAACAAAAACATGGGTAAATATCACAACTGATGACAAAATATTATCCATCATAGCTCAGAAAACACTTCAAGCAACGGAAAGGCATCTTAAGTATAAACGAATTACAGCATTTAATCATCATCTTTACTGACAAAGTCAGATGGGAAACCACAGAGGCTATATAACTAGGTAGTTTAGGGGATTCAAAACACGAGTTCTCAATTACGACTGAGTCCTGGTCTTGGAAGACTTTTTAAAGTCTATCAATGCACAATCGTTTTGATTTTCATTCAAATTTCAGAAGCTTTTTTTGCTTAAGGATCATATGAAACACGCAGCTTGTAGTCGAGAAATAGCATTTATTTTCTATCAACTATTTATTAGTTGCATTAGTTAGTTAATTATTAGATAATCATGCCAGGTTTTGGTAGAGGACAACAGATAGGGGAATGCCCTACAGATAGGTAGAGTACCTCCATAGGAGGCTTAGACCAAGTGGGACCTTGTCTCAGGGGGGTCCATAATAGAAACTGGGAAACCCTCCGCTGAGGGTTATAATTACAGGTGGAGGAGGAAGAAGACCCCTCAAATGTACACTCAACATGGCCCACTGCCGTGTTCACACGTCAGATGAGTTACAAGCCTTCTCCCAGTAATGTGTTAAATTGCACTGTGATGCAGAACACCATCGTGGGAGGATCCTCTATAGGAGGACAACTGCAGCAGGGCGTAAGATCCAGGTTTATGGACAACGGCCTCTCTAAAGGGCTGCCTCGACCCTTTCGGGGTACCTGCAAGACTGGGAAACTTGCGGTCAATTTTTCCCACTTGAGGAGTGGCGCCCCTTGAGGAAAATATAGCCTAGTAAACAACACAGCACTCGTACGGGATTCTGATTATTGGATATTTTTCTGGGCTTAGTTTGTTTTGATGGGTGTTTTCGGGCTGAAAAACCTCTTCCTAGCTGATTTATCTACTATGGGCTGCCTCCCCGTAGTAGCATAATATTTGTAGGCATGAATATATAATGAGTCGGAGGTACTAGGCTTGGGACTGTCTGTGCAGGATTTCGGCTCTTGTTGATAGAAGAGCATCGCCAAGTGCTGAAAACCATGTTGTGACCAAAATGGGCCCAGGATTGCACAAAGCCTCCAGCTTACTGGAGGTCCCAGGGACTTCTTACTGTCCTGTTCTAAGCCAGCTTAAGCGCTTCGGTGTAGACTTGAGAAGATATGTTGGTCCCCATCCTGCACAGGTATCCGGGATCACTGCTTTTCCTGAGGCCAAAATAATTTCAAAGGTTTAAAGAACATGAAAATTGGAACTTGGAATGTTACGACGTTAAAAAATGACTATCGCATCGACATTTTGACTGACGAATTCAGACGGTTTGAACTGGATTTATTAGGAGTTTCAGAAACTCATATCCCAGGGGTAGGAAGCATGAAATTAGGTGACATAGAATTTGTTTACTCAGGCAGAAAGGATGGGGTACATAGACAGGGAGTAAGGCTCATGATGAATAAGGAAGCTGCTAAGTCTTGTTTAGGCTGGGAAGGTATTAATAATATAATTCTAATTGCTCATTTTATGACTAAAAAGTTCAGGGTATCAGTTATAGCAGTATATGCCCCTGTTGAACCAACTGATGGAGATACTAGTGACTCAGATGAATTTTACTTACAGTTACAGAAGCAAATAGACAGGGTCCCAGGTAGAAATATGGTGTTTTTGCTGGGAGATTTTAATGCCCAGGTCGGTAGAAATAGGGATAGGTGGTATCCTAGCCTAGGTAAATTTGGTGTAGGAAAAGAAAAACAGTAATGGCTATAGGCTTTTGCAATTTTGTAGGTATAACAACCTAGTTATAACCAATACGGTGTTTGGTCACAATTTTACTTACAGTTACAGGAGCAAATAGACAGGGTACCAGGTAGAAATATGGTGTTTTTGCTGGGAGATTTTAATGCCCAGGTTGGTAGAAATAGGGATAGATGGTATCCTAGCCTAGGTAAATTTGGTGTAGGAAAAGAAAACAGTAATGGCTATAGGCTTTTGCAATTTTGTAGGTATAACAACCTAGTTGTAACCAATACGGTGTTTGGTCACAAAATGGCCCATAAGTTGGGTATCAGCCCATAAGTTGGGTACATGGTATTCACGTGATGGTAAGACAGCAAACCTTATTGATTATGTTATTGTAAACAGAAGACTAGCAAGATCAATACAAGATACTAGGGTGTATAGGAGTGCTGTTATTGATGTTAAAAGTAAAGCTCACCATCTAATTGTGTCCAAGGTTAATTTAAAGCTGAAATTTCGGAAGCGTAACTCCCTCCCGGAAAGTTATGATGTTGGTAGACTCCAGGATGAAAATTTGAGAAAAAACTTCCAGGAACAGTTGAATACTAAACTTGAGAGTTTAAAATTTGACAATGTGGAAGATGGATGGAATAATTTCAGAAAAACAATTTGTGAAGTTGCTGATTTTGTCCTAGGGAAGAGCGCTAAGACTGCAACTAGGAATATTAATGAAAGAGCTTTAGGTTTAATAGAGAGTAGAAGGGGTTTGTATAAGAATTATCTGAGTGATAGGTCGTATGAAAATAAAAGGAATGTAAAGAAAGTGGAGAAAGCATTAAAATATGAACTAAGGAGATGTGAAGTGGAGGCCATGGATAAAATTGCTGAGGATCTGGAAGATGCGGATAGACGGCATAATAGTAAAATATTATACTGGTATGTTAATAAATTGAAAGGGAGTAGCCAATCCGGACTAGTCCCAGTTAAAGATAGAAATGGGGCCACAATTAGTGATAAGGCAAAAGTTGAAGAAAGATGGGTGGAACATTTTGAGAATGTGCTAAACCCAGATACAGTTGCAGGAAAAGATATAGATGAAAATGAAAAAGATTGTGATACCTTGGATGTGAAGGAAGATTTGTTTAGTGAGGAAGAATTAGCGACAGTACTAAAAGGATTAAAAATAATGAGGCCCCAGGTGCTGATAGTATGATTAATGAGCTTCTTAAATATGGTGGCTCTGAGGTTAGGAATAAGCCACCGAAGATTATGAACATGATTTTTGAAAAAGGGGAAGTACCCAATGATTTTAGGAAAACCTTAATTAAACCACTGCATAAGAAAGGTAACAAGAGTGAGTGTCGTAATTATTGAGGCATTAGTCTGGTCTCTGTAGGTAGCAAGTTACTGAGTAATATGATACTTTTTAGACTGAGACATGCTGTAGACAAAATTTTAAGGGAAGAACAATGCGGTTTAAGAAAAGGTAGAGGATGTGTCGACCATGTTTTCACTCTTAAGTTAATAATTGAGAAGTCCCTTCGCTGTCAAACACCTTTGGTCCTCAGTTTTATCGATTATGAGCAAGCTTTAGATTCTGTTGATAGAAGAGCGTTAACAAAGGTATTATCGTTATATGGTATACCAGAAAAATACATTAAAGTTATTTGTGCTATGTACGAAAATAATACTGCTGCGGTTAAGGTAGGAAAAGAGGTTAGCAACTGGTTTTGTATTAAATCAGGAGTTAAGCAGGGTTGTGTTCGGATCATTTTGATGGACTTCGTCTTAAGGAGCACAGGAAAGGCAATTGGAGACCATGGAATCAAATGGTGAGGAAGAACGCTCCTGGACTTAGATTATGCTGATGATTTAAGTATATTGGATGAAAGTGTGAGCAAAATGAATGAATTTTTGGAGATTTTGCGAGTTCAGGGTGCTAAAATAGGCTTGAAAATTAATATTAAGAAGACTATGTCACTTAGGCAAGGAATAAATGAAGATGAACAGGTGACATTAGGTAACGAAAAGATTGATCAGGTTGGGAGCTTCAGTTACCTTGGTAGTATTATTAGTAAAGATGGTGGGAGCAGTGATGATGTTAAAAGTAGAATAGCTAAGGCTCAGGGCGTTTTTTCACAGTTAAAAAAAGTTTGGAAGAATAGAAAGATAAGTCTACAAACCAAGATTAGAATATTGGGAGCTACGGTGATGATAGTGGTCAAATATGGCTCTAAAGCATGGGCACTCCGAAAAGCAGATGAAAAGCAAATTGCCTACGGATTGTTCTGGGTACCCGGCTGACTGACCGTATTTCAAACAGTAGGTTGTACGAAAAGTGTGTTTCAATCCCGTTTTCTAGGGCTATAATGAAAGAAAGGTTGTGATGGCTAGGCCACGTTCTACGGATGAAGGATGACAGATTACCGAAGATTATCCTTTTTGGCCAATCGTCTGGGGCTACACGGAAAGCAGGTCGTCCTTGTCTGGGTAGGGAGGATGTCATAAATAAAGATTTAAAGGAAATGGGAACTTCCTGGGAGGGTGTAAAGAGGGAGGCTTTAAATAGATTAGGATGGAGGAGGAGCGTGCGTAGCTGTGCTGGCCTCAGGCCACTTGGTGCTGCAGTGAGTTATTATTATTATTATTAGTAGTAGTAGTAGTATTTGCTACTCCGTCCGGGATATCGGAAGTCGTAGTATTCTCAGATCCTTACAGTCCATCATAATTTTTCCTAATAGTGCCTTTATCCGCTAAATTATTCAAGTCATGAAAGCCATACTTTTTTGCCAGCCCTTTTTTGAGGTAATTTTTTGCCAGCCCTTTTTTGAGCATTGCTAAATAGAAAGCAGAAGCTGTTGCAAAATAATAACAATAAAAAAAACAAAACAAAAAACAATACCCCCTTAAAGAGAAAACATTTTGATGTACAATTGATTGACATTTTCTCTATCGCTGGGGTTGAACTAATATCATATGCTCTAATTTTTGGTACCAGAACAAGCCAAGGGAAATGATAACTAGCATTTCTTAGTCCTCGCCTGTTATCTTTTTGCATTTCCATGACAGAGCAACCCTTCTACAGTTGTCACTAATTTTGTATTTTCAAAATACTTTCTTTAACCTTTACCTTACCCTACTATGATACCCCCCCCCGAAAAAAAAGAATTGAAAGAAATGAGTACATAAAGATAAATACTGTAGGATATACCGCGCCATAGATTCTGTCTATATTTTGAATGTAGTTAGAACATTCCAAAAGTTGTTCTTTCCTTCATTATTTTTATTCGTCACACTTTTCCTATGACTGCTCAATTTTGTATATGTTGAGATTTTCTAGAAGGAAAATTTACTTGGGAAGAAATTGACCGCGTGTAGTTCTCCGGGGGAAATCTTCAGGGGCAATTTTCTGCAAAGGAGGAGTTTTCCAGGCATATTCCATGTTGAATTTTCATCAGGGGAGAACTTTCCGGGAGGGGCAACTTTCTGGGGTAATTTTCCAGAGATAAGTCTGATTTTTAAGAGGAGTGGGGAATAAACTTTGTGCAATCCGTTTAATAAAAAACACCTAGCATCATTCATTCTAGGTATAATTAGTGTGAACTACTATTATTTCTAGTATGGACCATTACTAAATTACTCATTGTAGCATTACTACGTTTGTTCATTAAAGGTTATTTACACTTTTACTTCAGAAAGTCGTATTAATCTTACTAAAATGTTTCGTTTCACACAGAATAATGTTTTCTTTTTTTTGTGTTAACTCCCCCCATTTTTCGGTCACGAATGCTCCAAATTCATTCGGTATTCTATCAACCCGATCTTGAATCACCTTTGTTATCGACTGCTGTTAAATTATTAATTTTCAGACCAGCAATACTGCGTATTCTAAATTACGCTTAACATTTGCTTTAGTTTTATCCTCGGAAAAGTTTTCTTTCTACAGTATCAAGAGGAGCTCTCTTGCTTTGGCTGACTCCTCCCTTTTCTCGTCGCAGACACTCGATATATTTCAGATAATTCTCCAGGACCATTCTAGTTTTGTGACAGCCACAGTTTTAGGATGTAATATAAAACTTCTTTTTCAAAACATGACACATATTTTATACCGCCCGTACAGACCCTGAGCATATACGTCAGAATCTTAGTTTAGTTGCTTTCACAATATATGTCATGGTATTCTGATTTTTGAAAATGGATACAAACAAAATTGGAATGAATATACCTAAGAACCTCCCAAGGTTAGAGCACTAGCTTAATTCTAGATTATAATGCCCAGTTCTTATTGTTCAGATGTAGGCTAAGTTCCTCAACTTTGTTGCATTAATTTTAATTGTGTTTGCTGTCAATGCTCTTTCAACAACATATGTTCCTAGTACTTTTACAGATTTGTTTTTTTTATTCGGCTACTAATTATTTTTATTATTCAAATACAAAATAATTTTATATTTGAAGAGAAAACCCTGGAACTTTCAAAAAGGGAGAGGCTGAAAATACATTGGATTAAGACTTTCAACTATATTTTATAAATTTTCTTGCAATTTAGGGCAAATGCTTCTACTGGACAGGACTTTTACGGTTAACTAAAATAATGTAATATCCAGAAGCATAAAAAGTGAAATTTTCAGGAAAACTTAACGTTTGAAAAGAAAATATGACACATATGAGCAAAACCCTGTTTTCTGGGAACCGCCCCTTCGCCTCCCGAGTCGGGAAGCACCAATACCAAAATGTGGAAAAAAAATAGAAGTTTGCTTAGGTAAAACCACTAGGAAAGGTGGGAGTGGAATTGTAGTATTGTTCTTATTTGAAGGGGAGGATGAAATTATAATTTTTTTTTATTTAACTATTTGAAGAGGGTTCTGAAAGCCAATTTTTGAAAAAAGGTGGGAGGAAGTCTATTCCCCACGGAACACAAGTATTTTTATTTCTTTATGTACAAAGCAAAGTCGTTACGCGCCATATTAGTTACGCGCCATATTAGTTACGCGCCATTGTAGTTGTGTCCCTGTGTCCCACCTGTGAATATAGATAGATTTATATATGTGTTTCAAACTACGTAAAAATTGCGAATATACAACATTCTTGGCTTTCCCATTGTCTGTCCATATACAAAGCCCTATGTACTAATAATGACGTCATATGCAAACGCTCTTTTTACAAACAAACAAACATGCATACACACAACTCGTTTTTATATAGATAGATAGATAGATAGATACAATACAAATTAACTACGTAAAACTTGTGAATATACAACAGTCTTCGCTGTCCCATTGTCTGTGCGTATAAATAGATTGTCAGGTTTACCGACCCTCAAAGATGCAACATACAATTGTACATTGGTAAAGCAATCTGTATTAAGATCTATACCGCATTTTTCTAGTGATTGCCCTTGAGCTTTGTTGATGGTGGTTGCAAATGCTAATCGAATTGGGAGTTGCAATCTTTTAAATTGAAAAAGCAGATCCGTTGGAATCATGGGAATGCGAGGAATAAGAACAGCCTCACCCTCATAAGGCCCTGTCAAGATTGTGGCATCTATTAGGTTTTCCATTGTTTTTTTTTTACGGCAAGTCGCGTGCCATTGCAAAGCTTTAGTGGGTTGATATTTCTTAAAAGTATTATTGGTACGCCTATTTTTACTTGTAGCAGGTGTGGTAGACACCCTGAAGGATCTATGGAATTTAAAAATTCAGATGGATAATTAACCGCTTCATTTGGTTCCGAAATACAAATTAACTGCGTAAAACTTGCGAATATACAACATTCTTCGCTGTCCAATTCTCGCTGCATATAAATAGATTGTCAGGTTTACCGACCCTCGAACATGCAACGTACAATTGTCCATGGGAAAAACAATCAGTATTAAGATCAATACCACATTTTTCTAATGATTGACCTTGAGCTTTGTTAATGGTGATTGCAAATGCTAATCGAATTGGGAATTGCAATCTTTTAAATTGAAAAGGCAGATCTGTTGGAATCATGGGAATGCGAGGAATTAGAACAGCCTCACCCTCAAAAGGCCCTGTCAGGATTGTGGCCTCTATTAGGTTTTCCATTGTTTTTTTTACGGCAAGTCGAGTGCCATTGCAAAGCTTTGGTGGGTTTATGTTACGTAACAATATTATTGGTACGCCTATTTTTAGTTGTAGCACGTGTGGTGGAAACCCTGAAAGATCTATGGAATTTAAAAATTCAGATGGATAATTAACCACTTCATTTGGTTCCAAAACTGTGTCGACTGACTTGTAAAGGACTGCCTGGTCTTGAATCTTGGTCAAAACAATATTGTTGATTTCGTGGACGTCTATATTTTTGGGTGCGAGAATCGCTCTTTCACTTAGCCATTTATTATTTTTATAATTTTTTAGAATATTCGGAAATACTTTTTCAATCAATTCATTTTTGGACGTCACTAAATTACAGAAATCAGCAGGTAGTTGTATACGTCCTGAAATTGAGTCTACTGGGAGCTTTCCGTTTCCCATTGCCAGCAATTGATCTGAAAATGTTTGACCAGAGTCATCGTTTTGCAATCGGACACGCATATTTGTAGTTAATTTTAATGTTTTTACGTGTGCCAATAAATTAGAATTTTTCAGGCAAGCATTCATTTCGTCTGCAGGAGTTGATCTAGGTATTATAGGTAATGTTTGCCTGAAATCTCCCGCAAGCAATATTAAGGTGCTGCCAAAGGGTTTCGACTTCCCTCGCAAATCTTTAAAGCATTGATCCAGAGCCTCGAGCGATTTTTTGTGTGCCATTGTGCACTCATCCCAAATAATAAGTTTGCATTGCTGCAATACTTTACCCATCCCAGATGATTTGGAAATATTGCACGTGGGAGTTTCTGTAGAATGCAAGTTCAGAGGCAATTTCAAAGCGGAATGAGCAGTTCTTCCACCAGGCAGCAATGTTGCGGCTATTCCGGACGACGCAATTGCCAACGCTATATCATTTTTAGATCGAATAGATGCCAGAATCAGTTTTATCACAAACGTTTTACCAGTACCTCCTGGCGCATCCATTTCTATCACTGATGAAGTACAATTGTAAAAATTTATGATTCTCGCCTGAGAATGGTAGAAGGGACCCTGCTTTATGATAAATTTGCCCTTTTACTTTGAAAGTAGACATAAATTGATCTGGATTTTCGATTTGGGCTCCAAACGACGTCATTTGGAAACATGAGTTGTATTGTCTGATTTTTGACAAAAAACGCTTAGATTCTGACGTAGTTCCAGTAAGGAAAGTCTTCAATGGCTCTGGTGGTGCAGCCAATAGAGGAAGTTTAACTTTTCCTGAGGCGCAACACATTCCCATTGTTTCACCATTGAATTTCAAGGCCTTGCAATAGGGACAAATTTTAGACATTGTCCCGATTTGAACACATCTACTCAAGCTATAATCATCGACTGGGTTGTACCTGAATGCCAGGCGATAACTTTCAGATTGCTCTGATTCCTCGGCACGCTTTCTTTTCTTACTTTCTCTATCAGCAGCAAGCCTGTTTCCCTGCTGGTCTTTTGATTCCTCGGCACGCCTTCTTTTTTCACTTTCTCTTTTAGCAGCAAGTCTGCTTCTGCGTTGCTCTTTCTCTATCAGCCTCAAGCCTGTTTCCCTGCTGGTCTTTTGATTCCTCGGCACGCCTTCTTTTTTCACTTTCTCTTTTAGCAGCAAGTCTGCTTCTGCGTTGCTCTAGTAGTTCCTCGGCACGCCTTCTTTTTTCACTTTCTCTTTTAGCAGCAAGTCTGCTTTCGCGTTGCTCTGGTAGTTCCTCGGCACGCTTTCTTTTCTGACTTTCTCTATCAGCAGCAAGTTTTTTGGCATAGACTCTTTGAGCATCTTCATCAGTCATTATAAACTTAAGCATTAATAGAATTCTACGCGAACATACGTCTTATATAACTTAAATGACGTCACGCCTTCAAAGCAAAAATGATGGCAACTAATTTCATGACGTCAGCCGAAACATGACGGCGAACATATGTCTTATATAACTTGAATGACGTCACCTTCAAAGCAAAAATGATGGCAGCTAATTTCATGACGTCAGCCGAAACATGACGTCACCTGATCCATCCACAGATCCACACACAGACAACTTATTTTTATATATATAGATATATACTAGCTGTTGGGGTGCCCCGCGCGCGTAAGTCGTTACGCGCCATATTAGTTACGTGCCATTGTAGTTGTGTCCTTGTGTCCGACCTATGAATATAGATATATATATATATATATATATATATATATATATATATATATATATATATATATATATATATATATATATATATATATATATATATATATATATATATATATATATATATATATATATATATATATATATATATATATATTTAACTACGTAAAACTTGCGAATATACAACATTCTTCGCTGTCCCATTGTCTGTACATATAAATAGATTGTCAGGTTTACCGACTCTTGAACATGCAACACATAATTGTCCATGGGAAAAACAATCCGTATTCAGATCTATACCTCATTATTCTTATGATTGCCCTTGAGCTTTGTTGATGGTGATTGCTAATCAAACATTCCCTGTGTCCCCATCGTCATTTATATATCCCCCTGTGCCCCCCGGCGTCCCCGTTGTAGTTGTGTCCCTGTGTCCCAATCGTCATTTATAGTCGACAAACATGACGTCTGTCGACACACACGTCCCAGTCATCATTTGTGTCCCGGTGTCCCAGTCTGTAATTTCTCTTTGAGTGTCCCGGTCGTCATTTATATTCCCTTTTTTTTAGTTTTCTTTTTCTCCTTTATTTTTCAGTTTTTTCCTTTTTTTAGATTTTTTTTCTTTTTCAGTTTTTAATTTTTTTATTAATTTTTAGTTGTTTTTTTTTCTTTTTAGTTTTTTTGCTGTTTTTACCCTTTTTTAGTTTTTTTTAGTTTTCTTCTTTTTTAATTTTTAGTTTTTTTACATTTTTTTAGTTTTTTTTTTAGTTTTTTAACTTTTTTAGTTTTTTTAGTAGTTTTTACCTGTTTTTTAGTTTTTTTTTAGTTTTTTTTTCTTTTTTAGTTTTTTTTCTTCTTTTGTATTAATGCTAAAGCCAAGGTTCGAACCTGGAACCTCTCGGACCTAGAACCTGGAACATAACGCTTTACCAACTGAGCTACTGTATTTGTATCGGATTAACGACGCTTCTTGACTACTAAGGTCCCTGCGTCGGCCCTGTAGTGCATTCCTGCAGCACGGTTCGATCTCTGGGTCCCGTATTCCCACGCTAAGGTCAAACCCACTGCGCCAACACGGGTAGTTATATAACTGAACTACTTCAGCTTGAATACATTTGTTTTTGAATTGGTATGTGATGAAACAATTCAGACGTCATATGCGGAAAGTGTCGTCACTCGACACACAGACACATAGACAACTTATTTTGATATAGATAGATTATTTAGAATTAACGACGCTTCTTGACTACTAAGGTCCCTGCGTCGGCCCTGCAGTGCATTCCTGCAGCGTGATTCGATCTCTGGGTCCCGTATTATCAGGCTAAGGTCAAATCCACTGCGCCACCACAGGACTTTAACACTTATAGATTTTAGTCCATCTTCAATTTGAAAGTGGTGCCTGCCTGCTTGCCTGCTAGAACGGAGCTTTCCACTCGAAAGCAGAAATATGGTTTGATGAAACGAAAGCTTGGCTGCATAACTTCAGATCTTCTCTCTGACATAGGCTATATAACTCCACTTCACTTGGCACACCATAGGCTCTGGCTCGTGGACAAGCAAAAACCATCCTTTTTGGCCCCAGGCAAGAGTTTTACGGAGCTTTCCAAAATGTAATGCCACATTCATCAATCCGGCCTGAGGTCCACACTTTCTGTAAAAACCGCACAGGATAGACCCTTACCAGTTTCCAGGAATAAGCTGAGATCGGCGGCCTAGGAAAAAAAAAAACGGGACAAGACCAAAGTGTGGCTCTCGCAACACAATTAGATGTAGTGCCTTGTAAAATTACGTTTTTTTTATTGTACATTCGATTTTGCCTCAGCCTGTCTTTTGCCATTATGAAAGGCATATCGCCAAGCTTTTGTTTCTTTTAACTGATTAGGTAGTGGGACAAAAACTTTTCCTTTTGCTTCGGCTTGTCTTTTGTCATTATGAAAGACATATCGCCAAACCTTTGTTTCTTTTAATTGTTCAGATGGTGGAACAAAAACTTCTTTTTTTTCCGAAGATTTATCTATTCCAGAATTTTGATTTCCAAAGGTATGGTAGGCATTGATGACCTTATCCATGTCAAGATCCAAATCTCAATCATCATCGCAATCATTCTCAATTTGTTTGGTTCGTTTTACCTGGGCTTGTCTTTCGTCATTATGAAATACATACTGCCGAACCTTAGTTTTTTTTTAATAAAGGTTTGATAGGCATTGATGAACTTATCGATGTCAAAAATCCCAAACCCTATTATCATCGCTATCATTTTCAATTTTGAAACGTTTTGATTCTCGCTGTCCAGGTTGATTTTCATTGACTCGCTCAAATGCTCAGTGTCGCATGTCTATTAACCGCGTTTGTCTTTGCTCTTCTTTTTCATTTTTGACTTGCTCACATGCTCGGGGTCGCATGTCTTCTAATCGCGTGTGTCTTTGCTCATCATTTTCATTTTTGAAACGCCACAGCTGTTCTCTGAACCGCGTGTGTGTTTGCTCTTCATTTTCCTTTTAAACTCGCTCATATGCTCGGTGTCGCAAGTCTTCTAACCGCATGTGCTTTTGGTCTTCATTTTCATTTTTGACACGCTCTAACTGTTGTTTTCGCGTATCTTCTAACCACGTGTGTCTTTGCTCTTCATTTTCATTTTTGACACGTTTTTAGATTTTGATTACTTCAGCAAAGGCCTTTGCTTTAGCTGCCTGTAAAGGTATTTTCGAAATTGACGGTGCACATTTTCGTGTTCTAGGCCTTCCTAAAGGCATTGTGAAGCTGGTTACGTTCAAACCTGTATGCCTATTCACTTATCGAGTTTTTTTTATATCAAGCAAAGAAACAAACTAATTTCAAAATTGTCAGGCATATTACTAGTTTGAGTTAAAACATTACAATTATTGTTCAAATACCGTGAATAGCTGAACTAAACTTAAAAAAAATTCAACTTTTTTTCATGTCTTAAATACTTTCCATTTGTAATGTTGTATGCGTCATAGATATAAAACGATAAATTGACTCTTGTGGTGGGGGGGGGGGTGGTGGGAATGAAATAATTCATAAAACTTTTGGTTTTATTTTTTAAGGTTTTGAATTTTTGTAATCCCTTGTCAAAATATATACAACTGTATTTGTTATTACTAGTTTTTTGCTCTTTAAGCAATTGCATATAAACTTATCCATACATGAAAATCTTCAGTTTTTTTCACATAAATTTGGCAAGTGTGAGAACGCTATTGCAATACTGATGTATATAAAAGTAACGTCGCTCACATAAATACTTTTTTTTTTTAACACCGATGGTTTACTAAGCTTGAAACTTTTGGTTTACTTTTTTAAAGTTTTTGAATTACTGTAATCCTTTGTTAAAATATATACAATATTTTTCCAATTACCATCTTTTTTTGCTCTTCAATCAATTTAATGTCTTTTCATACTGTCTCTTTTCAAAGATATTTGATTATTGAAGCGAGTCCGATTTCTAACAACGATTTTAACTAAGCTTCAAACTTTTGGTTTTCTTTTTTAAGGTTTTTGAATTTTGGAATACTACTACTACCACTACTAATAACTCACTGCAGGACCAAGCCGCCTGAGGCCAACACAGCTACGCACGCTCGTCCTACAACCTAATCTCTTTACATCCTCCCAGGAATTCATATTACCTTTAAAGCTTTATTTATGACATCCTTCCAACCCAGACGAGGGCAACCTGCTTTCCGTGTAGCCCCAGACTGTTGGCCAAAAAGTACGATTTTCGGCAATCTGGCATCCTTCATCCGCAAAATATGGCCTAGCCATCTCAATCTTTCTTTCATTATAGCCCTAGAAAGCGGGATTGAACCATATTTTTGTACAACCTACTGTTTGAAATACGGTGGGTCAGCCGGGTAACCAGAACAATCCGTAGGCAATTTCTCTGGAAAACATCTAATAAATTTTCATCTGCTTTTTGGAGCACCCATGCTTCAGAGCCGTATTTGACCACTGTCACCACTGTAGCTTCCATTATTCTAATCTTGGTTTGCAGACTTATCTTTCTATTCTTCATAATTTTTTTTTAACTGTGAAAAAACACCCTGAGCCTTAGCTATTCTACTTTTAACATCTTCACTGCTTTCACCGTCCTTACTAATAATACTACCAAGGTAAGAAAAGCTGCCCTCCTGATCAATCTTTTCGTTACACAGCGTCACCTTTTCATCTTCACTTATTCCTAGCCTTATCCCTTGTTAAAATATATACAAGTACTTCTGCAATTAAAAGTTTTTTCATCTTTACGCAATTTAATGTCTTTTCATACTAAGGCTATTCAAAGATATAAAGTCTGATTTCTAACAACGATATATACTAAACATCAAAATTTTGGTTTTGTTTTTTAAGGTTTTTGAATTGTTGCAATCCCTTGTCAAAATTTATAGAAATATTTTTGCAATCACCTGTTTTTTTCTCTTTAATAAATTCAATGTAAACTTTTCCATGCATGAAAATCTTCAATTTTTTCACATAAGTGCGACGAGTGTGAATGACATCATTCTCATTGTTTTGTTTTTTTTGTTATTAAGGATCTTGACGAATTTTCTCAGACTCCTGATCTATCTAGATCGCTTTTTATGCGAGAATACTTCAAGATACCAATTTTCCAAAAAAAATACGGAGCCACTTTCCAGAATATGTATAAATATATACAGGATTATGGCTCATTTATGAAGATTGTATATAGTTGTAAGACGGCACTAGACCCTTAAGTCCAAACCAGCGGTGCTGATCTCCTTTTTGTGGCCCTTCAGCCAGAAAGTGCAAGGGGGGACTGGGGGCCAACCATCCTGTGCTTTCACATACCCTTCCTGCTTACCTTCCCCAGATTTCTCCAGGTACCTATTTAGAGCTGGGTCGACTTTGGCTGTGGTCGCAGAGTCACGCCACTAGCCCCCGTCCCAAACCAAATAACCAGATAAACCTGGGATCGAAACAGACGATTTTGATGGCGAACGATGCGAACATGACACAGGAAGCATGTCAAGCAACTTCTTTATACCAGACTTTGGCTTGGTCGGAAAATAAATTGTAGTCATATTTTATTTAAGTACTAGCTGTTGGGGTGGCGCTTCGCGCCACCCCAACACCTAGTTGGTGGGGGCGCTTCGCGCCCCCCTCCAAGCCCCCCCGCGCGCGTAAGTCGTTACGCGCCATATTAGTTACGCGCCATTGTAGTTGTGTCCCTATGTCCCACCTGTGATATATATATATATATATATATATATATATATATATATATATATATATATATATATATATATATATATATATATATATATATATATATATATATATATATATATATATATATATATATATATGTTTTTAACTACGTAAAACTTGCGAATATACAACATTCTTTGCTGTCCCATTGTCTGTGCATATAAATAGATTGTCAGGTTTACCGACTCTTGAACATGCAACATATAATGGTCCATGGGAAAACAATCCGTATTCAGATCTATACCTCATGATTCTAATGATTGCCCTTGAGCTTTGTTGATGGTGATTGCTAATCGACCATTCCCTGAGTCGCCATCGTCATTTATATATCCCCCTGTGCACCCCGGCGTCCCCTTTGTAGTTATGTCCCTGTGTCCCGGTCGTCATTTATATTCCCTGTGTCCCGGTCGTCATTTGTGTCCCGGTGTTCCAGTCTGTGATTTCTCTTTGAGTGTCCCGGGCGTCATTTATATTCCTTGTGTCCCGGTGTCCCGGTCGTCATTTATATCCCCCTGTGCCCCCCGGCGTCCCCATTGTAGTTGTGTCCCTGTGTCCCGGTCGTCATTTATATTCCCTGTGTCCCGGTCGTCATTTGTATCCCGGTGTCCCGGTCTGTATATACATTCGTTTTTTAGTTTTGTTTTTCTCCTTTATTTTTTTCCTTTCTTTTTCTCTTATTTTTCAGTTTTTTCCTTTTTTTTAGTTTTTTCTTTTTTAGTTTTTAGTTTTTTTTTGTTTTTTACCTTTTTTTAGTTTTTCTAGTTTTTTTAGTTTTTTAGCTTTTTTAGTTTTTTTATTAGTTTTTAGTTTTTTTTTAGTTTTTGCCTTTTTTTAGTTTTTTCAGTTTTTTTTAGTTTTTAGTTTTTTACCTTTTTTTAGTTTTTTTTAGTTTTTTAGCTTTTTTAGTTTTTTTTCTTTTTAGTTTTTTTTGTAGTTTTTACCTTTTTTAGTTTTTTTTCTTCTTTTGTATTAGTGTGAAATAATTCAGACGTCATATGCGGACAAACACGACGTCACTCGACAGACAGACAGACAGACATAACCCACAAACAACTTATTTTTATATATATTTATTCATATTTTTTTAGTTTTCTTTTTCTCTTTTATTTTTCAGTTTTTTCCTTTTTTTAGTTTTTTTCTTTTTTAGTTTTTAGTTTTTTTTAGTTTTTTACCTTTTTTTAGTTTTTTTTTAGTTTTTTTAGTTTTTTAGCTTTTTTAGTTTTTTTATTAGTTTTTATTTTTTTTGTAGTTTTTGCCTTTTTTTATTTTTTTCAGTTTTTTTTAGTTATTAGATTTTTACCTTTTTTTAGTTTTTTTTAGTTTTTTAGCTTTTTTAGTTTTTTTTTCTTTTTAGTTTTTTTTGTAGTTTTTACCTTTTTTAGTTTTTTTCTTCTTTTGTATTAGTGTGAAATAATTCAGACGTCATATGCGAACAAACATGACGTCACCTGATCCATCCACAGATCCACACACAGACAACTTGTTTTTATATATATAGATTTTTTTAGTTTTCTTTTTCTCTTTTATTTTTCAGTTTTTTCCTTTTTTTAGTTTTTTTCTTTTTTAGTTTTTAGTTTTTTTTAGTTTTTTACCTTTTTTAGTTTTTTTTAGTTTTTTTAGTTTTTTAGCTTTTTTAGTTTTTTTATTAGTTTTTATTTTTTTTGTAGTTTTTGCCTTTTTTTTATTTTTTTCAGTTTTTTTTTAGTTATTAGATTTTTACCTTTTTTTTAGTTTTTTTTAGTTTTTTAGCTTTTTTAGTTTTTTTTCTTTTTAGTTTTTTTTTTGTAGTTTTTACCTTTTTTAGTTTTTTTCTTCTTTTGTATTAGTGTGAAATAATTCAGACGTCATATGCGAACAAACATGACGTCACCTGATCCATCCACAGATCCACACACAGACAACATATTTTTATATATATAGATTTAGTTGGTATTTTGGATAGGTTACGTTGTGTATTTAATATATGCTATTTCTTACCCCCAACCCCTCCTAATGTGCAAATATACATCCCAAATTTATTTCTAAACTATTATATTTTCATCAAGTTTTGTTTGTCTCCATTAGCATTAACCAAACTTTACTTCTCGAGTGTGTATTATATAACCGACAAGTTAAAAAAAATCAAATCACATAAGATTTAACACATTGTAGGTAGAGCTGTAAAACTTTGATTTTTTTGTGAGGGGGAAGGAGGGAGGGCTAAGGCTTCAAAACTACTCAACATGGCGTAAGGTGATGTCTTGTTGACATTAATTGACAAAAGTAGTCAAAGTGACACCAAAATCAATGGCCAATTAACTTATCCCTTTGAAGAATTGAGGCAATTTACCCAAAGCAGATGAATTTTCATTGGTGACATGATTTGACGTTTATAAAGGTCGATTCCAAAAATGTGTCACTTGTTAATAACGGAAATAAAAATAGTCTCCAATATGTGTTTTAAGTCTCAAAATTTATTTCAGTGAAACGCTTACGTTATGACCTCTGCTAACCTGGCTTTTAATTTCGGAGTTTGTCCTATTTTGAGCACCGAATTGGAAATAATCTTTCCCTTCTTTCCCTTTTATTTAGGAAGCAATATTTTTTTAGATGGTGCTCTTGACGTCGATTGATTGAACTTTTTCTGTTCTTAAATTCCGCAAACATTTGGTTCACAAACAGCAGAATATATTATCTTAACGAAAACACATTTTCTACCAGATCGTAATTTCACTGCAACTATTGCTTAAAACTTGATAAAAACGATTATAAATGCAATGTTCTACCCTGATTGAAGACAACATCTAAAGCCACGTTTTCATTAGGCTTTTTACGGATCAGCGTCAAATGAATCAGCCAGTAGAAAACATTCTTTTCCGATACTGTGTTGAAAAAAAAATTCTCAGTTTCATTGGTTGACTTGATTTCCAGCTTGTCTGTATTAAATAAAAAAAAAAAAATAGTTTTTTAGCTGAAAGTAAGGAGCGACATTAAAACTTAAAACGAACAGAAATTACTCCGTATATGAAATGGGTTGTCCCCTCCGCAATCCCTCGCTCTTTACGCTAAAGCTTTTAATTGTTCTAAAAAGTAGAATTGTGGCAAAGAGTCAAACTTTAGCGTAAAGAGCGAGGGATTGTGGAGGGGACAAACCATTTCATATACGGAGTAATTTCTGTTCGTTTTAAGTTTTAATGTCGCTCCTTACTTTCAGCTAAATAAATTAGTTTTTTTTATTTAATTTCTGAACGTTTTTGAATTAATGCATGTTTGGTTTTGGCTCTCCGCACATAAATTATTAAAATGAAATTTGTATATTAATTCTTTTTTGGCTAAATGGCTTTCTCTTAGTTTTGATTGACGATTTTGAGAAATAAGGGGTGGAGAAGGAGGCCTAGTTGCCCTCCAATTTTTCGGTTACTTAAAAAGGCAACTAGAACTTTTAATTTTTAACGAACGTTTTATTAGTAAAAAATATACGTAACTTAAGAATTAACTTACGTAACAAACTTTCATAACCTTATATTTTTATTATGTATACGAGGGGGTTTGTACCCTCGTTAATACCTCACTCTTTACATTAAATCGTAAGTTTTGTCCCAATTCTTTAAGAATGACCCCTAAATGAGAAAGGCCTTAGAATAAATAGTTGAAATTACTAAAAATACTTTAGCATAAAGAGCGAGGTATTTATCTCCTCCTAAATACCTCGCTCTTTATGCTAAAGTATTATTAGAACCCCTCATATTCGTAATAATATCTGTTCGTTTTAAGTTTCAATGCTACTCCTTCCTTTCATTTGAAAACAGTTTTCATGTTTATTTTTCATTGTTTTCTTCTAGTAATGCTAGAAAATCCTGCGCCCTTTTCATTGAATTTTTCTTCCCCCATGACAAATTCCTCCAAGGAAAGATCCTCCAACATAGCCCCCTCTCCTCAGCCCCACCCCCAAACAAAATAAAATCCCCCTGAAAACGTTTGTACACTTCCCAATAGCCATTACAATATGTAAACACTGGTCAAAGTTCGTAACTTGCAGCCCCTCCCCCAGGGATTGTGGGGGAGTAAGTCATCCCCAAAGACATAGTTATTATAGTTTTCGACTATGTTGAACAAAACGGCTATCTCAAAATTTTGATCCGTTGACTTTGGGAAACAAATGAGCGTGGGAGGTGGCCTAGATGCCCTCCAAAATTTTTGGTCGCTTAAAAAGGGCACTAGAACTTTTCATTTCCGTTAGAATGAGCCCTCTTGCGACATTATAGGACCACTTGGTCGATACGATGTCCCCTGGGAAAAAGAAAAAAAAAAACAAAAAAAAAACAAACAAATAAACACGCACCCGTGATTTGTCTTCTGGCAAAAAAATACAAAATTCCACATTTTGTAGATAGGAGCTTAAAACTTCTACAGTAGGGTTCTCTGATACGATAAATCTGATGGTGTCATTTTCGTTAAGATCCTACGACTTTTAGGGGGTGTTCCCCCTATTTCCTAAATAAGGCAATTTTTCTCAGGCTCATAACTTTTGATGGGTATGACTAAACTTGATGAAACTTATATATTTAAAATCAGCATTAAAATGCGATTCTGTTGATGTAGCTATTGATATCAAAATTCAATTTTTTAGAGTTTTGGTTACTATTGAGCCGGGTCGCTCCTTACTACAGTTCGTTACCACGAACTGTTTGAAAGCACCAAAAACAAGGTGTTTGTGAAACCTGTCAGGTAAATTTATAAAACCATTGTTTGTGAAACCTGGCTTAAGATCAAAGCCGTATCCAGGGGGGTTAGGTGATTTGAATCCCCCCCCCCCCAAATATTTGTCCGACTCGTAAAAACCGTATCAATAATGAACATAAACAAATTTTTGTTGTGTTTTTAAAGTTTGTTTTTACCCCCCCCCCCAAAAAAAAAAAAAAAAAAAAATCAGGGATACGTTCGTGCTTTAAGATGTTTGATTAGTATTATTGTCAGACTATGATTATACATCTAATTATTATTATTCGCAAAATCTTAACATTATTTCAGCTATTATAGCTTAAAAGTAAAAATAATTTTTGGGTCCTGTATTGTGACCATGAACGAAATTTGGATTAGTTCATGGACAGGATTTTAATTGTTTCGCAGGTTGAGAATTAATTGTAAGTAAAAAGTAGTCCTTTCGAATAATAACATAAACTCTAAAGAAAACAAAATTTTGACAAAGTTATATGTATAAAAGCAGTCAGCTTTTATGGTGATTTCAAATAAACATAATTCATTAAGTTTACAGTTAATTTTTTTAAAATTATGCATCCGATAAAAATTACCTAATTTAAAAAAAATGAGAAAAAGACACCCTTTTGGGGGTTAGGGGGCTTTGTTCTAATTCATCAGCGTGCAAAGCTTAAAAAATGACACCGGTACAAAACAACATAAGCAAATTATGTTTTTGGACTTTTAATTCCGCCATTTTTTAAACTTAATGTACCTATGTCACAATTAGAGTGTTAAGATAAAAAAAGTTATTTTTCAAACGATAAATATTCAAAAATTAAAAAATAACTCTCAAAATGTCTGGACCGCTCATTTTAGCACTTTCAAAACCACGTTAACAAAGCTTATCGCAACGCTAATATTAAAGAAGTCCAAATCCTTGCATGACTGATTTCAAACTCTTGAGACGCGTCCAACATTTGCTATAATTTTTTAAAATATTTTTATTTTAGACGTGTGTTACAATGTGCATCTTAGGTTTGTATTCAGCAGACACTGTGAGAATTTTATGAGCTTTTGTAGGGGGGGGGGGGCATACCTACTGAAATATCTATGTGACGAGTTTAAACTTTGTGTGAGTTTAAAGTTTCTGTGGAAGAGGTACGAAATGTCTATCTACACGAGAGTAGTTCAGGACGGGAGAAACACTCCTATTTCAGCAAGGTTTAACATGTCAAAATTGGCATGTCAACCCTTTGTGAAATAAATACTAATCATACTTATAAATGGTATAATGTGTTTTGATCTTGGACGTCTGTTTTCCATATTTGGTCCAAGATCTGTAATCAGCTAGGTCTATTCAGTTGACAGTATCATTGTCTCCGAAAAAATAAGAGGGGGACAGTTTTCAGTTTTCGTCACTCCTGTAAAATTTTTAGATTGAAAAAAAAAACTCTTTTTGAGTTGATAAAACCAACTAAGTATTTTGAATCATTCGGGTATTTAGACTTCGTTGCATTCAGGAATTTCCCTTGTGGCCTTTTTCCCTTGTTTAGACTTTCTTTCCTCTTTTTGGTGGCTCCAATTAATCTTTGCACTAAAAAAAAAAGAAATAAAAAAAACACAAATTTAATACGGTAATGTCCTGCGGCCAGGTTTTCATTAAATTGTGTATATTTTTAGCTCAAGTCGCATAATGAGAAACATCGCTGAGAAACAGAGAAGGGATAAGTTGAATGGATTCATCAGTGAATTAGGATCGATAGTCCCGTTCGTTGCTAACGCTCCTCGCAAATTGGACAAAATTTCAACCCTTCGATTAGCAGCCTCCTACTTGCGACTCAATCAATGTAAGTTCCTAGTGTGTTACAAAACATATGCTAGGATACGTTTTACAGCTGAAATAGAACTGAATAGATCCCCAATTTAGTCATTTAAATAAATAAGTTGATCTGATATATGAGTCTTGAATATTACAATAGAAGAAACCTTGGTATTTGTGTCTTACAGCCACCAAACTCAATTTATGTTGAGAAGTTGAAGTTTGGCTAATACAAATGAAATAACTGGCTTTTCAGACCATGTAGTGAAACTCATTCAGTTTACGATCTGTGTAGATAGGAAATAGCGTCTTATCATGGATGTTAAAATGACAATTTGGGATTTGCCAAGGACCGAAGAAGAGGCAATTAGACTTTTCCAGGATACAATAACCCAACCTAGCCACATCATTTAAATCTATACCCAGCAGAGTAGATTTTGCGGGTGGCAGTAATGGCAGAAGGCAGAGCTCATTTCAACACGACTCTCAGTGACTTTTCTGGGAGCATATTTCTAAGTCGAACTTTTTATAATTTTGTTGATAGAGCACTAACATTTCATTGTATTTTGTTTCATTTCATTAGCAATAACCAACCTTCACTTTTTGACAGAGCTTATGAGTGGTGGCTATAAGACACAAGTACTGAAATCTAGAAGTCCATTGAGATGGGACTTCTCTATAATTAGCCTAAGAGTCGAAACTTGGTCGACACATCCTCTTCCTTTTCTAAGACCGCACTCTTTTTCTCTCACAACTTTGTCTACAGCGTCTCTCAGTCTAAAAAGTATCATATTACTTAGAAATTTGCTACTGACAGTGATCAGACAAATGCCTCGATAATTACGACACTCACTCTTGTCACTTTTCTTATACAGTGGCTTAACTAAGGTTTTCCTAAGGTTATTAGGTACTACCCCTTTTTCAAAAATCATATTCATAATTTACAATGGCTTATTTCTAACCTCAGAGCCACCATATTTAAGAAACTCATTTATCACACTATCAGCTCCTGGGGCCTTATTATTTTTTGATCCTTTTCGTACTGTCGCTAATTCCTCCTCACAAAGTAAATCTTCCTTCACATCCAAGGTATCACAAACTTTTTCATTTTCATCTATATCTTTTCCTGCAACTGTATCTTGGTTTAGCACATTCCCAAAACGTTTCGCCCATCTCTCTTTTACTCTTTCCTTATCACTATTTGTGGTCCATTCCTATCTTTAACTGGAACTAGTCCCGATTGACTACTCCCTTTCAATTTATTAACATGCCAGTATAATATTTTGCTATTATGCTATCTAGCTGCATCTTCCAGATCCTCAGCAATTTTATTCATGCCCTCCACTTCACATCTCCTTAGTTCATATTATAATGCGTTCTCCACTATCTTTACATTCCTTTTGTTTTCATATGGTCTATCACTCAGATAATTCTTGTACACATCCCTTCTACTCTCAGTTAAACATAAAGCTTTTTCACTAATATTCCTAGTTGTAGTCTTAACAGTCTTCCCTAAGACACCATGAGCAATTTCACAAATTGTTTTTTTCTGAAATTATTCCATCCATCTTCCACTTTGTCAAATTTTAAACTCTCAAGTTTAGTATTCAGCTGTTCCTGGAAGTTTTATCTCAAATTTTCATCCTGATTTCTGCCAACATCATAACTTCCCGAAAAGTAGTTGCCCCTCCGAAATTTCAGCTTTAAATTAACCTTAGACACTACTAGATGGTGATCTTTACTTTTAGCATCAATAACAGGACTCCTATACACCCTAATGTCTTATATCGATCCTGCTAGTCTTCGGTTTAGAAAATCAATAAAGTATAAAATAATCAACAAAATCAGTAAAGTTTGCTGTCTTACCATTACGTGAATACCATGTCAACTTATGGGCCATCTTATGACCAAACACCGTATTGGTTATAACTAGGCTGTTATACCTACAAAATTGCAAAAATCTTTAGCCATTACTGTTTCCTTTTCCTACACCAAATTTACCTAGGCTAAGATACCATCGATCGCTATTTCTACCGGCCTGGGCGTCAAAATCTCCTAGTAATAATACTATATTTCTACCTGGTACCCTTTCTATTTGCTCTTGTAATTGTAAGTAAAATTCATCTGAGTCATTAGTATTTCCGTCAGTTGGTTCAACAGGGGCATATACGACTATAACTGATAACCTGAACTCTTTAGTCATAAAATGAGCAATTAGTATTCTATTATTAATACCTTCCCAGCCTAAACAGGACTTAGCAGCTTTCTTATTCATCACAATAAGGTTATTATTAGTTAAAAAAGCGTAAAATAAATGTTCAAATTTCGTTTTAATTATTCATGTACGGTGAGCCAAATTCAAAACCTGCATTAATTCAAGAACTTTCAGAAATTAAATAAAAAAACAAGTTTTTAAACTGAAGTAAGGAGCGACATTAAAACTCAAAACGAACAGGAATTATTCCGTATATGATTTGGGCTGTCACCTCCTCAAGTTCCCGCTCTTTATGCTACAGTTTTTTATCGTTTTAAAAAGTATAGTTATGAGAAAAAGCTAGTGTATAAAGTGGAGCGTTGAGGAAGGCACAGTCCCTTTCATATTCTTAAGATTCATGCTATTTTTTTGCACGTATATTGTTTTCGTTTCCACTTTTTAGAAGATAAGTTTATTAAACATATAAACAAGTTTGCCTACGCCAGAAATATTACTAAAGTACTCAATTTTTTGCCTTACTGGGCACATTCTGGAATGCTAGTAGGAAATTGGACAAACATAAATTTTCAAATTAGCTTTCAGCTTGGAAAATAGCCTTAGTATCCTCTATGCAATATAAAGTACAGTATTATCCGAGTTGTGTAATAAAGTAGCCTAATGAAACTGACCATCCAGTATGTAATCTGGAAAAGCCAATTGTTCTCTCTTTAAAAAGCTATTTCAAAGAGATGGGGGGGGGCAGCTGCGTCTGCACATGCTTCACGAACTTAAACCAGTCCAAGTAGAAATTACAGATCTATATCTTGCTATCCTGTATTTTGAGGATAATTTTGAGGTATTGGAGCCTGTTAGCTATTGATGGGGTCTTTTCGGAACAGAGAATTTGTAGCTGCTCTTTACTGGGATCTCTTCAAAGAGAAGCGAAACAAAGCCCGTGACAAATCATGAGTAGTGAGCCAACGATGTTATTCCGTTGACGCTGGACAGCAGACCACCTGTTTTGCCTTTTTGACTGGCAACTACCCTGACGAGGATAAGCTGCTTATAAAAAGACTGAAATAAGCTGCGTATAAAAAGAAGTGTTGTGACATGGTTGGGAGTCTCTATTCTACCATAAGTTTCTTCGTCCGTCCCCATCTCCGGAATGGAAATCCTGCATAGATGGCCTCATAGTGATATAAAGGTAGATAGTATAAAAACAATTGAAAAATCGCGCGGTTTTTTTTCTGACTTTTTTTTTTTACAAATCACGTACTGATAGCCTGAGAAATGAGATTGTGAAATCCAGTTCTTGAAAAGTTGAGCTAAGAAACTGGACATTATGAATATGGTTTGTAAAAAAGAAGAAGTACCCAAGGATTTAAAGAAAAGTTTAGTTAATGTTTAATTAACAGTTAATTAACGGAAAGTTTAATTAACAGATGACAAAGAGTGCCTGGACTAGTTACAAAATCATTAGCTATGTTTCTGAAAGAAGTAAATTCTTTAGCATGATGATGCTAGTTAGACCAAGAGATAGGGACAGCGTGTGTCCTAACTTAGGAGAGCTGTTATTAAAGTTAAAAATAAATATCAACTAGTAGCGTCTAGGGTTAATCTAAAGCTGAAATTTAGGAAGGGTAACTACCTTCTGGGAAGCTATGATGTTGTTAGAATCTGAGGATGAGGATTTTCCAGAAACAGTTGATCTAAATTAGGGAGTCTGAAATATGACAATGTAGAGGATGGATGGAAAATTTTTAGGAAAATATTTTGTGAAGTAGCTGATGGTGTCTTAAGAGAGGAAATTTAGAAACGTTTCTAATGTAGAAGAGGAGGGGCTTTTACAGGAAGTATTTGAGTGATAGACCATATGAAAATGAAAGGTATGTAAAGAAAGAGAATTAAAATACAAATTAAGCAGGTGTGAAAAAGCAACCCTGGATAAAATTGCTGAAGATCTGGGAAATGCAGCCAGGTGGCATAATAGTAAAATATTGACGAGCAATATAAGAAATTGAGAGAGAGAGTAGTCAATTTGGGCTTGTCCCAGTCAAAGATAAGAACAGACCAATAATTAGTGATAAGGAAAGAGTTAATAGGGAATGGGCAGAAAATTTTGAAATTGTGCTAGACCGTGATAAAGTTAAAGGAAAATATATAAAAATAATGAAAAAAGTTGGAACTCTTTGAAAGTGAAATAGGATTTACTCAGTGAGGAACAAGTAGTGACTGTACAAAGGACTTTTTTTTTTAATATGAAGCTGGAGATCAATTACCGAAGAGTGTGGATAAGATTTGAGAAAAGGAAAATACCCAGAGATTTTAGGAAAATTTTATTTAAGCCCTTCTATAAAAAGCTGATCGGAGAGAGGGGCATAATTATAGAGCTATTAGCCTGGTTTCTGTAGGCAGGATATTACTTAGTATGACTAGCAAATTGCTTAGTTTAAAGTCAAATTGATTATTAGACTTAAAGATGCTGTACATCAAGTTTTAAGAGAAGAACAGAGTGGTTTTGGGAAGGAGAGAGAGAGTATTTCATCCTCAAATTTCTGCTCTTTGGTTAATAATTGACAGGTGTCTGAGTCACCAAGCCCCTTTAATCCTCAATTTTATAGATTGTGAGCAATCCAACAGAAGAGGTTTAGTGAAGCTACTATCCTTGTACGGTATAACAGGTCAGTACGTTGAAGTCATTAATGCCATGAACGTGAATAACATTGTTGCGGTTAAGGTAGGAAATGTGGTTAGTAACTAGTTTCATATCAAACAGTTCGTGGGAACGAACTGTAGTAAGGAGCGACCCGGCTAAATAGTAAACGAAACTCTGGAATTTTGATACTAAAAGATACATCAAAAGAATTTGATTTTCATCCTTATTTTAAATATATAAGTTTCATCAAATTTACTCTTTGTCATCGAAAGTTAAGAGCCTAAGAAAATTTGCCTTATTTTGGAAAATAGGGGGAAACACCCCCTAAAAGTAATAGAATCTTAACAAAAATCACACCATCACATTTAGCATATCAGAGAACCGTATTGTAAAAATTTCAAGCTCCTATCTACAAAAATATGGAATTTCGTATTTTTTGCCAGAAGACAGATCATGGGTGCGTGTTTATTTGTTTTTTTGTTTTTTTTCCCAAGGGTCATCGTATCGACCAAGTGGTCCTAAAATGTCACAAGAGGGCTCATTGTAACGGAAACGAAAAGTTCTAGTGCTCTCTTTAAGTGACCAAAAAAATTGGAGGGCACCTAGGCCCCCTTCCACGCTCATTTTTTCCCAAAGTCAACGGATCATAATTTTGAGAAAACTATTATGTTCAGCATAGTCGAAAACCATAATAACTGTGTCTTTGGGGATGACTTGTTTCCCCACAATCCCCGGGGGAGGGGTGTCAAGTTACAAACTTTGACCAGTGTTTACATGCAGTAATGGTTATTGGGAAGTGTATAGACGTTATCAGGGGGTTGTTTTGGTTTGGAGGGGGAGGGGTTGAGGGGAAGGGGCTATGTGGGAGGATCTTTCCTTGGATAAATATGTCATTGGGGAAGAGAAATCCAATGAAAAGGGCGGAGGATTTTCTAGCGTTACTATAAAAAAAAACAATGAAACAATAAACATGAAAAATTTTTTTCAGTTAAAAGTAAGGAGTAGCATTAAAACTTAAATCGAACAGAGATTATTACACATATGAGTGGTTCTCCTCCTCCTAAATACCTCGTTCTTTGTGCTAAAGTATTTTTAGTAATTTCAACTATTTATTCTATGGACTTTCTGATTCAGGGGTCATTCTTTAAGAATTGGGACAAAACTTAAGCTTTAGATTGAAGAGCGAGGTATTAACGAGGGGACAAACCCCCTCATATACATAATAGAAATATAAGAACATGGAAGTTTGTTACGTAAGTTAATTCTCAAGTTACGTATATTTTTTACTAATAAAAACGTCCGTTAAAAATTTAAAGTTCTAGTTGCCTTTTTAAGTAACCGAAGAATTGCAGGGCGACTAGGCTTCCTTCCCCACCCCTTATTTCTCAAAATCGTCTGATCAAAATTAAGTGAAAGCGATCTAGCCAAAAAAAAAATTAATATGCAAATTGAATTTTAATAATTTATGTGCGGAGAGCCAAAATCAAACATGCCTTAATTCAAAAACGTTCAGAAACTAAATAAAAAAACTAGTTTTTTTAACTGACAGTAAGGAGCGAAATTAAAACTTAAAGCGAAGAGAAATTACTCCGTATATGACAGGGGCTGTTCCCTTCTCAACGCCCCGCTCTTTGCGCTAAAGTTTTTTACTGTTTAATAAAGTAGAATTGAGAGAAAGAGTCAAACTTTAGCGTAAAGAGCGGGGCGTTGAGAAGGGAACAGCCCCTTTCATACACGGAGTAATTTCTGTTCGTTTTAAGTTTTAATGTCGCTCCTTACTTTAGTTAAAAGAACTAGTTGTTTTATTTAATTAAATCAGGAGTTAAGTAGGGTTATATTTTGTTCTCGTTAATATGGGTTGCTTTGATGGACTTTGTCCTTATGAGAGATGCAAAGGCAATTAGAGTCAACTGGGGAATTAGAACCCTCCTAGACTCTGAGTATACTAATGACTTGAGCATCCAAGACGAAAATATCAGCAAAATTCTTTTTTGTGTTTTGAGAGATCAGGGTGTAAGAATACCATTGAGAATCAATATTATGACGATTAAGTCGCAAAGACTGGGAATCGATTAAGTTCAAGAGGAGATGTTGAGCAGCTATAAGATCAAACTTACAAACTGGTGGTTGGAGTATAGCCGAGAATCATGGTGGTTTTTTTACAGTTGAAAAAAAGTTTGAAACAATAGAAGATAAGTCAGCAAGCCAAATTAGAACATTGGAAGCTTCAGTATTGATAGTAGCCAAGTTGAGTCCTGAATCGTGGGCACACCGAAAGACACAGGAGAATTTCCTAGATACTTTCCAGATAAATTGTTAACGGATTGTTTTGGATATCCGACTCACTAACTGTATCTCACAACAGTTAGGTTGAACGAAAAATGTAGTTCAATCCCACTTCGTAGGGCTACAGTGAAAGAAAGAGTTAGATGACCAGGAGACATTTTGTGGATGAAGAATGACAAATTGCCAATGATCGTCCTTGTCAGCACACCGTCTAAGTCCAGACAAAAAGCAGATAGTCCCCGAATAAGATGAAAGGATGTTGTGAGGGAAGACTTAAAAGAAATTAGAAGGAGGCTTTAAATAGATTGGGATGGAGGAGGAGCATGCTTAGCCGTGTTGGACTCAGCCGGCTGAGTCCATTCTCCATGAAATGGGTTGTACCCTCCGCAATCCCTCGCTCTTTACGCTAAAGTTTGACTCTTTGCCACAATTCTACTTTTTAAAATAATTAAAAGCTTTAGCGTAAAGAGCGAGAGATTGCAGAGGGGACAGCCCATTTCATATACGGAGTAATTTCTGTTCGTTTTCAGTTTTAATGTCGCTCCTTACTTTCAGTTAAAAAAACTAGTTTTTTTTTATTTATACGAAACAAGGAACGGTAATAACTCCGGTTAAGTGTGTCTGTGAAACATGAACAGTTCGATCGACTGAGGAATATTTGTTAGATGTTGTCCAGTTGAAGCCTGTCTAAAGATAGTTCAAGTGCTTGTTCGACAGAGCTTGAATACAGCAATAAGCTGTCCAGAACGATATTCCATAACACTTTCTACGGCCATAATTTAATTAAGGTTAAGATGGCTTAGACCACATTCTACGAATTGAGGATAAGAGATTGTCAAAGATTGTGCTTTTGGTCATCCATAAGAGGTCACACAAAAAGCAGTTCGTCTCCGAATGGAGTAATAAAAAGTTAATAAGAAAGGATTTAAAGGAAATTTGAACTTCATAGAGAGGGGTAAGATGTGAAGCTTTGATTAGGTTTCGTTTGAAGAAGAGACTGGGCAATTACGTTGGTCCCAAGTTGTTTGTTGCAGCAAAGGGCAGTTAGTAATTGCAGTCATAGTCTTAAAAAAGAAGCGATAACAGATTTGATAAGCAATATTCTAACCAATTTCACTTTTAGACTTGGATGAAATGTGATGGGGAACTTTTGACAACGCCAGACTGCATTACGGCAAAATTGAATTTTTACTTTAAAACATTATCAAACCGTGGTAACGAACTGTATTAAGGAGCGACCCGGCTCAATAGTAACCAAAACTCAAAAAAATAGAATTTTGATACCAATAGCTACATAAAAACAATTGCATTTTAATGCCGATTTTAAATATATAAGTTTCATCAAGTTCAGTCTTACCAATCAAAAGTTACGAGCCTGAGGAAATTTGCGTTTTTTAGAAAAAAGTCATAGAATCTTAACGAAAATCACACCATCAAATTCAGCGTATCAGAGAACCCTACTGTAGAGGTTTCAAGCTCCTATCTACAAAAATGTGGAATTTTGTATTTTTTGCTAGAAGGCAGATCACGGATGCGTGTTTATTTGTTTGTTTGTTTGTTTGTTTTTTGTTTTTTTTCCCAGGGGTGATTGTATCGACCCAGTTGTCCTAGAATGTGGCAAGAGGGCTCAATATAACAGAAATGAAAAGTTTTAGTGCCCTTTTTAAGTGACCAAAAAAATTGGAGGGCACCTAGGCCCCCTCCCACGCTAATTATTTTCCCAAAGTCAACTGATCAAAATTCTGAGATAGCCATTTTATTCAGAGTAGTCGAAAAACCTTATAACTATGTCTTTGGGGACGACTTACTCCCCCACAGTCCCCGTGGGAGGGGCAACAAGTTACAAACTTTGACCAGTGCTTACATATAGTAATGGTTATTGGGAAGTGTACAGGCGTTTTCAGGAGGATTTTTTTTTGGTTGGGGGGAGGGGTTGAGAAGAGGGGGATATTCTGAGGGAACTTTCCATCGAGAATTCGTCATGGGGGAAGAAAATTTCCATGAAGAGAGCGCAGGATTTACTAGTATTATTTAAAAAAACAATGCCAAAATAAATCTGAAAAAGTTTTTTTCAGCTGGAAGTAAGAAACAGCATTAAAACTTAAAACAAACAGATATTACCCATATGAGGGGCTCACCTCCTCCTAATACCTCGCTCTTTACACTAAAGTATTTTTATTTACGTTATTTACGAAGTAACTTACGTAACGAACTTCTATATTCTTATGTTTTGATTACTTATATGTGGGGGGTTCAGCCCCTCGTTAATACCTCGCTATTTCCATTAAAGCTTAAATTTTGTCCAAATTTCCTAAGAATGACCCCTGAATCACAAAGGTCGTAGAATATATTGTTGAAATTAATAAAATTATTTTAGCGTAAAGAGCGAAGCATTAGGAGGGGGTAAACTTCTCATATGCGTAATAATTCCTGTTCTTTTTAAGTTTTAATGCTGCTCCTTACTTACTTTTTAGTTTTAATACTACTTTTTCATATTTATTTTTTCATTATTTTTAAAAAAATGCTAAAACATCCAGCACCCTCTTCATGGAAATTTTATTCCCCCATTACAAATTCCTCCATGGAGAGTTCCCACCTCATAACTCCCTTCCCTCAGCTCCTTCCCTCAGCTTATTTTACTATGGTGAATAAAAGCTCTATCTCAGAATTTTGATCCGGTGACTTTGGGAAAAACATGAGCGTGGGAAGGGGCCTAGGTGCCCTCCAATTTTTTGGTCCCTTAAAAAGGGCACTAGAACTTTTAATTTCCATTAGAATGAGTCCTCTCGCGACATTATAGGACCACTGGGTCGATACAATCACCCCTGAAAAACAAAAACAAAAAAAGCGCATCCGTGATCTGTCTTGTGGTAAAAATTACAAAAATCGACATTTTTGTAGATACAAACTTGAAACTTCTTCTGTCGGATTCTCTGATACGCTGAATCTGATTGTGTGTTTTCGTTAAGATTCCATGACTTTTAAGGGGGTTTCCCCCTATTTTCTAAAAAAGGCAATTTTTCTCAGGCTTGTAACTTTTGATGGATAAACATAAACCTGATGAAACTTGTATATTGAAAATCAGCTTTAAAATGCGATTCTTTTGATGTAACTATTGTTTTAAAAATTCAGTTTTTTAGAGTGGTGGTTTACTATTCAGCCGGGTGGCTCCTTACTACAGTTTGTTACCACGAACTGTTTGATAATGTTTGCTTGCTCTTTCCCTTGCGGTGTAACAATTATTTTAATTAGGTTTAGCTAATACATGCCAGTACCTGTACAGTAGTATACCATGATATCTAAAACTGATACCATGATATTTAACTGCTCTTTGAAGTGAAAAAATTGTAGGGAATCTGCATTTGGAGTGATTCCAGGGTCTGCTGAATGATATAGAATTACCTAGTTTTTGCGACATGTCGAATCCTTCTAACGTTCGTGACCTAAAATATTTAAATGACTATTTTACTATAACAGAGACAAAACTTGAACGATCTTTAAGATAATAAAAAGAATCTTTGTCTATGTAGATACATGTTTATTTAGATAGATATATGTCTATATAGATAGATTTTTAATAAATTTTCTATATATAGATACATCATTTGGAGACACTTAATGCTGCTGAAAATACAGTTTACGCCACGTGTCCATATTTTTTCGTGAATACCAGATCCAGTTTTTGAATTCCAAATCCTGTTTTTGGTCAAAATCCTGCTACAATAAAAATGAAAAGATGCGGTCTAAGCAATATCTATTCGAACAGGTGCTTGGGAATTTATTGATATTTGATAGTTAATTTAAACAACATTTAAGTACTTTACTCTTAAATCCAAGTAGTTTGGCAAAGGCAGGTGAGGCACTGGAGGTACATCCCAACTCTTTTTATTTATTCTGTTTAGCTTCTAGGTCAAGGAATGTTTCAGATTATCGTTGTGGATTTTAAGTTTGGGCTCCAGCATGGCTACGCAACAGTATATATATATATATATATATATATATATATATATATATATATATATATATATATATATATATATATATATATATATATATATATATATAAAGTGTTGGGGTTGGGAGGAGGTAGAAATTGATATATAAACCCGAAATTTATTTAAAATATTTTGGTATATGCCTTTATTATTGGTGCTGAGGGGCGGTGGAAGCTGCAATAGTACCCCTCCATCGTGATAAACTTTTTTAAAAGGAATGAATTATAACATTCCCATGTCTATCGGCATAAAGACGAAAAGGTGTGGGAATTTCTCACACCGTGAATTTCTCCAGTTTTTTTAAGGGGGGGGGATCCATGTACAATCATGAGTTTTATTTTCGACGATTTTATTCGCAATTTTTATCTTTTCCCCTTTATATACACAGTTTCAATGTATTTAAACTCCATTAATCCTGAAGTATTTAGTAAGAATATTAACAAGGATTTATTCAACTAAACTACTGTTAAATTTTTTTTGACTAAATACATAAATTCTTGCTCAAAATGTTAATTAAAACCTAACGTGTTAATCGTTAAGCAGAATTCCTGCTTTTAAGCATAATCTTTAACCGTGAATTTCTCCAGGTTTTTTTTTGTGGGGGGGGGGGGTCCATGTACAATCATGAGTTTTATTTTAGGCGATTTTAATCGCAATTTTTATCTTTCCCCTTTATAAACAAAGTTTCAATGTATTTAAACACCGTTAATTCTAAACTATTTAGTAAAAATATTAACAAGGACTTATTCAGCTAAACTACGGTTCAAAATTTTTTTTTACTAAATATATAAGTTTTTGCTCAAAATTTTAGTTCAAATCTAACATTTTAATCTTTAAGCAGAAAAACTGGAAACACAGGACGCCGTCTATCAATTTAAGATTTTGCCAACATACAATTTAACAGCGAGAAATATGAGGTTTATTGGCCTAGGCCTGGACATGACTTGAAAAACGTTCAGAAAAAAAAAAATACATTTTTTTTTCATTTGAAAGTAAGGAACAATATCAAAATTTGAAACGAACAGATATTATTCTTTATATGAAGGGGACTGCTTCTTCTCAATCCCTCGCTCTTTGCACTGAAGGTCGACTTTTGTCCAATTCTTTAAGATCGAAAGGTAGCACAAAAGTGCCATTGAATTAGAGGTTTTTTAAAATGCTAGTATTCAGTAGTGTAACAAGTGAGAGGTTTAGAAGGGGGAATCCCCCTCATATATAGCATAATTTCTGTTTGTTTCAAGTTTTAGGCTAATTCTGCTTCTTACTTTCAGTAATTTTTTAAAATTTATTATTTAACCCGAGGAATTTGAAAAGAGGTGTTTAAGAGATACGATTACAGACATTCCAATTATGTATTGTTGCCAGTGAGTATTAGGATGGCTGAACTCCTGCTTTCATTCAAGAAAAAAAAGATCGTTTGTTGGAAAGTAATTAATTTTTTAGGGGGGAGGGCAGGGAAGGGGTCTGTGGAGTGTGGTATAGGTTGATTTTTGGGTTTCTTAGGTGTTTTTTTTTTTGTTGGAAGGTTGAATATTATGTTGTATGTTTAAATGAGAGATTGATTTGAAGTTTGAGTTGATTATGGTTATGTTGTGATTTGTGATGGAATATATATTTTTACTCGTTACTGCCGTACGTCTATAAATAAAACTGTCAAATTTTTCTTAGTGCGGCAGCATTTTTGTAAAGGATGTGTTTTGGTTTTGTATGTGAAGAAAACAAAATAAATAAAAAAAAGTTTTTCGAACAGCAAAATTATATTTTTTGAGAAGAAAAAAGAACTTCGCAACAATTAGTGAAGTAACAGGAACCAAAAAAAAATTTCTCAATTACATTCGTGGCTTTTAATTTAAGAGCAAGTGGAATTTTTTTAAACTTTTCAATATGATTATAGCTAATTCAACAAGAGCTAAGAGCTCATATGGCACTTGTGACGAGGTCAGAAGAGTCAAGAGCTCATATGGCATAGGCTCTAGCAAAATTCTAAGAATCAATAGATTAATTTAAAAGGAAAATCAGCGCCTTAATGCCGGTCGGGATTTAAAATAATAGCTCTGAGACACGAGGTCCTTCTAAATATCAAAATTCATTCAGATCCGATCAACCACTCATAAGTTCAAAGCACCTCATTTCTTCTAATTTTTCCTCTCCCTTATGCCCCCCCCCCCAGATGGTCGAATCAGGGAAAACGACTCTATCAAGTCCATTTGTGCAAGTCCCTGGCACGGATACCAATTTTCATCGTCCTAGCACGTCCAGAAGCACCGAAATCGCCAAAGCACTGGCCCTCCTAACTCCCCCAAAGAGAGTGGATCCAGTCCGGTTACGTCAATCACGTATCTACAACATTTGCTTATTCTACATACCATTTTCACCCCGATGTTTCCACTCTATGCTTTTTCCAAGACTTACGATTTCCACCTCCACCCCCCCGCAATGTCACCAGATCTAGTAAGGATTTAAATTAAGAGATCTGAGACATGATTTCCTTCTAAATATCGAATTTAAAAATACCTCACGAACAGTCACCCGTTCTTAAGTTAAAAATGCCTCAATTTTTCTAATTTTCCCAAATTAACACCCCCTCCAACTCCCCAAACAGACTGGATTCAGTCCAGTTATGTCAATCCCATATCTGGAACTTTTCCTTATTCTTCCCACTAAGTTTCATCCTGATCTCTCCACTCTAAGCGTTTTCCAAGATTTCCGGTTCCCTCCAACTTTCCCCAAGGACACTGGATCCGGCTGGGATTTAAAAAAAGAGATATGAGTTACGAGGTTCTTCTAACTATGAAATTTCATTAAGATCCGATAACTCCTTAGTAAGTTGAAAATACCTCATTTTTTCTCATTTTTCAGAATTAACCTCTCCCAACTCCCCCAAAGAGAGAGGATCCGTTCCGGTTATATCAATCATGTATCTAGGACTTGTGCTTATTTTTCCCACCAAGTTTCATCCCGATCCCTCCACTCACAGCGTTTTCCAAGGTTTTAGGTTCCCCCTCCAACTCCCTCAATGTCACCAGATCTGGTCGAGTTTTTAAATAAGAGTTCTGAGACACGATATACTTCTAAATATCAAATTTCATTAAGATCTGATCACCAGTTCGTAAGTTAAAAGTACCTCAATTTTTCTAATTTTTTCGAATTAACACCCCCTCCTACTCCCCCAAAGAGAGCGGTTTTAGTCTGGTTATGTCAATCACTTATCTAGGTTGTGCTTATTCTTCCCACCAAATTTCATCCTGATCTCTCAACTCTAAGCGTTTTCCAAGATTTCTGGTCCCACCAACTCCCCCCAATGACACTGGATCCGGTCGGAATTTAAATTATGTGATGTGAGTTACGGGTCCTTCTAAACATGAAATTTCATTAAGGTCCGCTAACTGCTTCGTAAGTTAAAAATACCTCATTTTTTCTACTTTTTTAGAATTAACCCTCCTCCCAATTCCCCCGAAGAGAGCGAATCCGTTCAGATTATGTCAATTATGTATCTAGGACTTGTGCTTATTTTTCCCACCATGTTTAATCCCGATCACCTCCATCCTCCATTCCCCATCAAGAGTTTGACTCTTTCTCTTAACTCTTCTTTTTAAAACAGTAAAAAACTTTAGCGTAAAGAGCGGGGCGTTGAGGAGGAAGCATCCCCTTTCATATACGAAGTAATTTCTGTTCGTTTTAAGTTTTAATGTAGCTCCTTACTTTCCGTTAAAAAAACTTGTTTTGTTTTTTTTTTATTTAATTTCTGAACGTTTTTGAATCAATGCATGTTTTGATTTTGGCTCTCCGCAGATGAATAATTGAAACGGAATTTTTATATTTATATTTTTTGGCTAAATGGCTTTCTCATAGTTTTGTTTGAATGATTTTTAGGAAAAAGGAGTGGGGGAGGAGGCCTAGTTGCCTTCCGATTCTTTGGTTACTTAGAAAGGCAACTAGAACTTCTAATTTTTTACGAATGTTTTTATTAGTAAAAGATATACATAACTTACAAATTAGCTTACGTAACGAACTTATATACTCTAATGTTTTTATTACGTATATGATGGGGTTCAACCCCTCATCAGTACCTCACTCTTTACAGTAAAGCTTAAATTTTGTCCCAATTTCTTAAGAATGACCCCTGCATCACAAAAGCCGTAGAATAAATAGTTTAAATTACTAAAAATACTTTAGTGTAAAGAGCGAGGTATTAGGAGGACGCGAGCCCATCATATGCTTAATAATTTCTGTTCGTTTTAAGTATTAATGCTGCTCCTTACTTTCAATTGAAAAAAACTTTTTCATATTTATTTTTTCATTGTTTTTATTTTAAATAAACTAGAAAATCCTGCGCTCCCTTCATGGAAATTTTCCTCCCCCATGACAAAATCCTTCAAGGAAGGTTCTCGCAACATATCTAACTCTTCTCAATTCTTCCACCCAACCAAAAAATCCCCCTAAAAACGTATGTACGCTTCCAAATAACCATTACTACATGTAAGCACTGGTCAAAGTTTGTAAGTTGTTGCCCTCCCACGGGGACTGTGGGAGGGACATCCTCAAAGATATAGTTATAAGGTTCTTTGACTACCCTGAATAAAATGGCTATCTCAGAATTTTGATCCGGTGACTTTGGGAAAATAATTAGCGTGAGAGGGGGCCTAGGTTTCCTCAAATTTTTTTGGTCACTTAAAAAGTGCACTATAACTTTTCATTTCCGTTAGAATGAGCCATCTTTCAATATTCTAGGACCACTGGGTCGATCGCAGTTACTTATTACGTATATGGGGGAGGGTCTCCCCCTCTTCAGTACCTCGCTCTTTACACTAAAGCTTAAATTTTGTCCCAATCTCTTAAGAATGACCCCTGAATCACAAAAGCCGTAGAAAAAATAGTTGAAATTACTAAAAATATTTTAGCGTAAAGAGCGGGGTATTAGGAGGAGGTGACCCCGTCATATGCGTAATAATTTCTATTCGTTTTAATGCTTTAATGTTTTAATGCTTCTCCTTACTTTCACTTGAAAAAATTTTCATATTCATTTTTTCATGGTTTTTTTTTTAATAATGCTAGAAAATCCTGCGCTCCCTTCATGATAATTTTCTTCCCCCACGACAAATTCCTTCAAGGAAAGTTCCCCCAACATATCTCCCTCTTTTCAACCCCCTCCCCCAGCCTAAAAATTCCCTGAAAACGTCTGTACACTTCCAAGTAACCATTATATATGTAAGCACTGGTCAAAGTTTGTAACTTGTAGCCCCTCCCACTGGGACTGTGGGGGAGTAGGTCACCCCAAAGACATAGTTATAAGGTTTTTCGACTACGCTGAATAAAATGGCTATCTCAGAATTTTGATCCGGTGACTTTGAGAAAATAGTTGGCGTGGGAAGGGGCCTAGGTGTCCTCCAATTTTTTTGGTCACTTAAAAGGGCACTAGAACTTTTCATTTCCGTTAGAATCAGCCCTCTCGCAAGATTCTAGGACCAGTGGGTCTATGCGATCACCCCTGGGAAAAAAAAACAAAAAACAAATAAACACGCATCAGTGATCTGTATTCTGGCAAAAAATACGAAATTCTAGTAGGAGATTGAAAATTCTTTAATAGGGTTTTCTGATACACTGAATCTGATGGTGTGATTTTCGTTAAGATTGTATGACCTTCAGGGGGTGTTTCCCCTATTTTCGAAAATGAGGCAAATTTTCTTTTGATGGGTATAACTAATCTTGATGAAACTCATATATTTAAAATCAGTATTAAAATGCGATTCGTTTCATGTAACTATTGGTATCAAAATTCCATTTTTTAGACTTTCGTTTACTATTGAGCCGGGTCGCTCCTTACTACAGTTCGTTACCACGAACTGTTTGACGAAAATGTTTATATACAATCGAATGAGGACAGTTTTCAAAGTGTGTTTGTATCATTTTTATCGTAACTATAAACATAGCCTATATTCATTTTCCTCGTTTATATTACTAAAGACATTTTTCAGATATAGAACAAAAATATTCATTCAGGCTCTTCTGACTGTCTTCCAAAAATTCCTTGTTGGATTATCCTCTTTGTTACTTATGTGTTTGAGCAATGTTTTGAATCAGCCAATCAATAAATGGCTCACCGATTGATTTTCTATAGCTTTGAAACTGATATTAAAAAAAAAACTATTAACGAAAATTGACTTTATATCAGACTGATGAAACAAGATTGATTTTTTAGAATTTATGAAATTTATGATGTATGAAAAGAGAACTCTTCCAAGTCTGGGCTGTTTTACCAATTCTATGATATAATGAAAAAAAAATAATATATAACCCTCAGTAAAGCTTGAATGACAGAACAGAACCTTTCAGCTAATCTGATAAGGCTTTTAGTTCTTAGTACCCAGAAAATATTCTTTTTTAGCTTTAGTTTTGCACTTATTCTGCACTATTTTTGGCATAGGGAATTATAGATATAGCTTTCAAACTGATCATAGACAAAAATTATTAGGCTTATTTCCGGCCCCTTAAAGTTCCCAAGCCAATAAGAGTCGAGATCATATATTTTCACCTTTTTTGTTACAAAACCTATTTGTAAGTAGTGGGAAGCTTGTAAAATTTAGTGTCCTTGCCCTTGTGTCGGAATGGGTCATGTCATCTCCGAAGACATAATTATCCCCACATAGTTATCCCCAGAAACATAGCTGGAAATTTTGGTCGATGGCATGGGGTGCCCAAGGGCAAAAGGGCGTCACTTTCAACTTAAAAAAAAGGCTCCAGATATTGTCATGCTAGATCCTGCAATGTTCTGTGCTACATCTGTTTAAGCTAATAAAACAAAGAGATGAAAATGGGCTTGTAAGGATTATGACCCATACCAAGTGAACAACTCAAAGTATTCACTTCCCCAGACCTATTCATTTCTGATTGGCTTGTATACCAGAAATTAGTATCACCCCTTGCCGAAGTCTAATTTTATGCCATAAAATTTTATACAATTTAATACTTGTTTTGTAATGAGTCTTTCTCCTGTGCCAATAAGAACACACTTATGGCAATTTTTATTTCTACTTTAATTTGATTTCATTGTCGTTTGTAATTTCTCATTCGAACTCAGTTTATTTTTTAATTTCATTTAAAGTTTCTTAATATAAAGTCGGACATATGTTAGGCTACCAATGGATTTCAAAGCATTAGAATTAAGTGTACTACACTGCACAGAAAATTTTCCACCTAAAAATATGCTTACGCGGAATCGAGACCTAATTTATTTGGAGAGAGTCATAGTCTTTATACCAACCAAATTCTTATGATTTTTTGGGGCCTTCTTTTGATTAAAATGGGATTCTTCGCCCTTCCGAATGATCCGTAAATCCTGCAACTAGTTTATATACAGAAAATGGAATTAAGTGTTAAAATATGTCATAAGTAGCCTACGTGTTCGGCTAACTATTTTGAAAACAAAGATGACCTTTTTTCCACATAAAAAATTCACTCCAATAAGAGACTATCTCAATTTATTACAGGCCATAGCAGATAATTTTTTTTTAAACATAATTGGGAAAGCTGGTTCTCCTATGTGCTTATGTGGTCTAATTGAAACGTTTAGTTGTTTTTAGTTGATAGTTCTATAAAACAGTTCGTGGTAACGAACTTTAGTAAGGAGCGACCCGGCTCAATAGTAGACGAAACTCTAAAAAACGGAATTTTGATGCTAAAAGATACATCAAAAGATTTTGATTTTCATGCTGATTTTAAATATATAAGTTTTATCAAATTGAGTCTTTGTCATCAAAAGTTACGATCCTGAGAAAATTTGCCTTAGTTTGGAAAATAGGGGGAAACACCCCCTAAAAGTCCTAGAATTTTAGAAAGTTTTTTATTGTTTTAAATAGTAGATTAGTGAGAAAGAGTCAAACTTTTGCGCAAACAGCGAGGCGTCGAGGAGGGGACGCCAGAAGACAGAGCACGGGTGCGTGTTTATTTGTTTTCTTGTTTTTTTTTCCAGGGGTCATCGTATCGACCAATTGGTCCTAGAATGTTGCAAAATGGCTCATTCTAACGGAAAAAAAGTTCTAGTGCCCATTTTAAGTGACAAAAAAAATTGGAGGGCACCTAAGCCCCCTCCGACGCTCATTTTTTCCCAAAGTCAACGGATCAAAATTTTGAGATAGCCATTTTGTTCCGCATAGTCAAAAACCATAATAACTATGTCTTTGGGGATGAATTACTCCCCCACAGTTCCTAGGGGAGGGACTGCAAGTTACAAACTTTGACCTGCATTTACATACAGTAATGGTTATTAAGAAGTGTACAGACGTTTTCAGGGGGATTTGTTTTTGGTTTGGGGGTGGGGTTGAGGGAAGGGGGCTATGTGGGAGGATCTTTCCTTGGAGGAATATGTCATGGAGAAAGAGAAATTCAATGAAAAGGGCGCGGGATTTTATAGCAATACTATATAAAAAACAATGAAAAAATAAACATGAAAAAGTTTTTTCAATTGAAAGTAAGGAGTAGCATTAAAACTTAAAAAGAACAGAAATTATTACACATATGAGGGGTTCTAAAAATACTTTAGCATAAAGAGCGAGGTATTTAGGAGGAGATAAATACCTCGCTCTTTATGCGAAAGTATTTTTAGTAATTTCAACTATTTATTCTACGGCCTTTCTCATTCAGGGGTCATTCTTAAAGAATTGGGACAAAACTTAAGATTTAGCGTAAAGAGCGAGGCATTAAAGACGGGACAAACCCCCTCATATACATAATGAAAATATAAGAATATAAAAGTTTGTTACGTAAGTTAATTCTTAAGTTAGGTATATTTTTTACTAATAAAAACGTTCGTTAAAAATTAAAAGTTCTAGTTGCCTTTTTAAGTAACCGAAAAATTGGAGGGCAACTAGGCCTCCTTCCCCACCCCTTATTTCTCAAAATCGTCTGATCAAAACTAAGAGAAAGCCATTTAGCCGAAAACTGAATTAATTTCCAAATTTCATTATAATAATTTATGTATGGAGAGCCAAAATTAAACATGCATTAATTCAAAGACGTTCAGAAATTAAATAAAAAACTAGTTGTTTTAACTGAAAGGAAGGAGCGACATTGAAGCTTAAAACGAACAGAAATTACTTCGTATATGAAATGGGTTCTCCCCTCCGCAATCCCACGCTCTTTACGCTAAAGTTCGACTCTTTGCCACAGTTCTACTTTTAAAACAATTAAAAACTTTGGCGTAAAGAGCGAGGGATTGTGGAGGGGACCATCCATTTCATATACGGTCTATGATCCTCAGTATAAGAATAATTTGCTGATAATGACTATTTATGGTTCTGAAACAACGATACCCAGAATGTCTTTTTCGTGCCAAGCACACATACCCAAGAACCTTGAAGCGCCTCCGCCTTTAATTATCGGGCTATAAAATATCCTTTAAGGATATTTAGGCTATAAGTGTTATATATGTTTACCGGTTTAGCCGGTTGAAAATAAAAAGACCTGTCCCACTAAGGAAACACTGATTAAAATAAAAAAGAATCTACTAAAAGTATCAAGTTTGATCAAATAAAATCAATGACCGAAAGGGGACACAGTTCTGTATTACCGGTTTCATCGCAAGACGGGCTAGACATGCTTGATTTCTCCAGGCACATCCCTTCAAAGTATCATGATTTGGGATGAAGTCTTATTTCTTTTAAAGTCTTCTGCGTGTTTTTGTTATTTGACGAAATTAATCCCCTCAGAATTATTATACTCCTGTCTCGGTTGATCCATGTGTATTTGACTGATCAGGACCTATACACTAGGTTTGTATTCTTGATAGAACTGTGGCTTATGATTTTGAAGTTGGTCGTATCCCTTTACGCTAATGAAAGATTGTATGAAAATTCGCAGTTTTTATAGAAAGCTTTTGGTTTTTTTGCTTTTTTTTATTATTGCGTTATCAGAACACAATTTACTCTAAATACTCTAAGAGTATTTACTCTTTTAAATAAATAAATAATTTTAAATAATAAGTGTGAAATAAATTGATCAGGGTCAGACAAACCATAGTAAACAACACTTATTATAAACGATTTAAATCCAACATGAAGTCTCAAACAGACATACTCAACGCAACTACTGTCAGAGTAAATAAAAGAGTAACTCACAGTTTCAGCTCTCTGTCCAGTTCTGTAATATATTACATTTTTAGTTCTTTTTTTTTATTATTCTTTTTTTTTATTACCAGTTCTTTTTTTTATTATTGCGTTATCAGAACACAATTTGTGCTTTACTGAAATCAATCCTTATTTTGAGCTATGTGTTCTTATTTCTCATGAATTAAAAAAAAATATCATCAGAAACAAGATTACTGAAAGAACGAATGAACATGGATTAAAAGTTTAATATATACTACTATTCATTCCTGAAAGTCATAATAATTTTGGATTTATTAATGTTCAAAAAGAGCGAGCGTTTAAAATGTGTTTGGTTTTCAGTAAAGTGTAAACTACGTTCTGTCTTTCAAAATCATAGGGGGCGTTAGCCCTACTCCTCTGTGTGTTAGTTCCTGCTCGTTCTGTGTATGACTTGGTTATTTATTGTAATTTCTGTTCGTTTTGTTTTTCAGTTATTAATTGATAATGATTTCTGGTAGTTTTTTGCTTGGAAGATTATTTGACTTTATTCTTTCTCATCTTTGGCTTATTGTAGCTCTTTACTTTTATTTTGAAAACTTCTTTTGTGAAAAAACATTTTTCAATTATTACAGAAAAAATGAAAGATTTAAAGCCGAACTGGTCGGCCTTGACAAAGAGAGAGAGAGCCCTCACGATGAAGAAAACAAACGGGACTACGGCCAGTAGAAGAAAAAGATAAAACTGAAGCGATGAGGATATTTCGCCTTTGTAAAACAAGGCGTCTCAACGCTTAGAAAACAACGATAAAAACTAAAATAACCTAAAATCAAATCAGATCCAAAACCAAGAAATTAAAGAAACGAATTTCTACATCTACAGTTGTTACTACTGTGACTGAGCACCAAAAAAGCTAAATAGAGTTGCTTCAATGAGAACACTAAAGCGACTAAGTAAAATGAAATGAATGTAAAATTAATTATTATTAATTCCAAAATCTGAATTAATAAATATGCAACAAAGTGTCACACTTCATTGTAAAACTGTCACAGTTTGCCTCACACCAATTCCAAAATCGTAACTTATCTTATTCTTGATCTTAATTAATTTTTTATACATAAATATCTCTTCTTGTTATTTTTGTTTCGATTATTATCGTGACGCTTTTGTATAAATTAATCAGACTTTCTTTTCTGTTAATCTCTTTCTCCCTTTTATTCTTACTCTCTTATTTACTTCTTTATATTTTTTGATTAGGTAAAGATAGAAATTATATTGCAAATTTGCAACATATTAATGTATTTATATTCATTTTATTTTGTTTTATCCAGTCACTTTGGTGTTCTCATTGAAGGAACTCTATTTAGCTTCTGTAGCGTACAGCCACAGTTGCAACAATTATGGATATATTTATTTGCTGTTTTATTCTTGATTTTGTACTTTATTTTATTTTACGCTATTTTAGTGTTTTATCGTTATTTTCTTAGCGTTAAAGACGCATTGTTTCATAGAGGTGAAATGTTGTTGTTGCTGTTTGGGGTTTGCTGCGTTAAACCAATAGATCATGTGCGTTCGTGTCACTCAATTATTCTATGCCTTATGTAGTCACTAGCTTGCTTAGGTGCAACTCTGGTCAATATTTATTGAGCTTGGTCATATAAACTTATCTTGCTATTGGGAAGGGGTTATTCAACTGCACCAATTGCCTGCGTTGAATATGGGAATGAAAATAATGCAAGTTTGTTTTGTCAAACAACAATTACAATATATATATATATATATATATATATATATATATATATATATATATATATATATATATATATATATATATATATATATATACATAACACAATTATAAAAAACAATATAAAGTTAACGTACAACCTGTCAACTAATTCCAGATATATAAAATATAAAAAACAAAAATAAAATTAAGATAACTGTAAATAAATTTTGCAGGAATTGAGAAAAACATATGTAGATATAGGAAATCAACCAAGCATCTAGTCTTAACATATTTACCTAATAAGTTTGTGCTTAGTCTTCTAGCCAAATGCTAAGCAATAATGTAGAGAGAGAACTAGTAATTTGTATGAGAAAGGACCTAGGTCTCTGCAGTAGAGTTAAAGCACCTTCTGGGCTAGGTATAGAGCCCTTCCCTTTACGTTACCTTTTGCTTTATCAGAGCCACTGGTAACTGTTGACATGATGAAAAGGCTTGAGCCTTCTCTGTTTAGTTTTTCAATTAAATCATTCAGGTTACGGACTGTATTTTTGAGATGATGTGGTGCTATCTCAGAAACCAATTTGTAAAGTGATGTTATAATCCAGGTTATATCAGAGACCTACCTTGCAACACCTTCAATCTTGGTCATCCACTTTTGATAAGTTTCTTAGCTGGAGGTTGATTAGGAGCTAGTGAAGGAAAAGAGGCTGTATGTAATATGGGGACATAGCTTGTATGAGTTGGAAGGCCCTTTCTTCAAGAACTCAACAACAGTCCTCATGGGGGTATTATTGGTCTATAAGTAAGTAACAATACCTTTCTTCTCTCTTTACTATCCTGGGCTAGGGAAATTCTTCAAGGGTGTGTTGTTTACTACATAATAGACATCTTCTGCTTCTAAGGCCATTAGAACCCATGTGGCCAAAACCTCGGCAATTGAAGCACTGTATTGCCCGGGGGATAAAGTGCTTTACTGTATACCTTGCACTCAAAACTGAGATTTTCAGTGGGAACTGAACATCCAGTTTGGAGTTCAAACCATAGGGATAACCATATGGCTTTGATTACTGATGGGATGAATACAATATCTTGTCTGTTTCTGATTGAATTAGGGCATATGGCCAAGTGAAAGCACAGCAGCAGCAACTGATTGATTCACAGCTACTGTGATAAGCAAGCCATCTGGTCCAAATCTTTCTAGCATTGAACTATAATGGGCCAACACTCATGTTTTTGGAGGTGTTCAAACAGTTTTTCTTTTTGCAGCAGCTGCTCTACTCTTAAATGTCAGTGGTTTACTGATCTCATTTGGATCTTCTACTCCTAGGGCCAGAATCACTAAACTGCAATTATCATGGTTGCAGCGGTAGCTGGAACCTAGTAAAGAGCAAACCACAGCCCATAATACAAAAGTTAAAAAACGTGTTTTGAAAAAAAACTTCCCTAGTGAGAAAAAAATTGCCATCTGACACTGACTCAAGAATAGTAACTATTATCTCGGTTCGTCTTAAAAGTAAAAGTTTATTTTGAAAAGAAATTTACGGTGATTTTGGAAAAGTCTGAAGCCCCCTCAAGATGGCTTCAAATCAAAATGAAAAATGTACCATTGGGATCAGCATGGTCGAAAACCTGTAACAGGAAATTTTCAGTCTTCCTCGTTGAACAACAAGGAAAATTTGTATCGGTTGCACTGATCTGTCACTCTTTTTTTTTCAGTTGGCCTAGCGGACTATCAAAACATCACATAGAGATGCTTAATGGCTCTTTCAAAAGCTATATCTCATATCTACGTTCTTTTATGAATTCCGCCATCTAAAAGTGCCAAATGACACTAAGATGGCACTTTTTGCTCCGTTTCTAAAGGGGTGGGGCTAGCGGGCTACCAAAAGATCGTAGAAAGATTTTTTTACAGCTCATATAAAAGATATTACTTATATTTACGTTTTCACTATAAAATCAACGATCTGCAAGTTCCAAATGGTACGAAAAATGGCATTATTGGTGCCATGTCTCAAGTGCAATACTGGGCACTTAGTGGGAAAAAAAAACTGGGATTAGTGGGTATCCCGAACTTCTTAGAGACATTTTTAATAGCTTATTTGAAAGCTATTGCTCATATCTACGGGGTTTTTATCAGTTCTACCATCCGCAAATATAAAGTACTAAAAATGGCACTTTTGATGCCACTTCTTAAGTGGAAAAGCTTGAAAGTATAAAACGGTACCATGGTAATAGTTATGGTCCAGAATCCTTAACCGGAATTTACAAGAACCCCTCCCGTATATTCCCCCTTCCAGCCCCCTTAGTAAGTCTCATTAGTGTGTTGGGAGAATTCACTATGAACTCTTTAGCACGGTCAGCCGACATTGGGGCTCACAAAATGATTTTTTAAATATCTTAAGAGGAAGAAATTTTTAGAAGAACAATTAATTGAATCTCAAAATTGCAAATGACTATTCCTTGACGTACCCTCTCCCCTCCTCCTGTTCGTAAAAGTTGAGCTTCGCAGAATGCTCTTACTCTTTATAATAGAAGCTTTTATTAACTCAATGTTTTAAAATAGACAGTTACAAATGTATTTGCTGAATAAGGTTCAATAACTATGCTGTTGGTGATGACACGAGTCTCCATAGTCTTTGTAGAAAGGGCTGTAAGTTACGCAACTGGGTCCTGCAAGAACAAATAGATTGAATTCGATCATCAGTCACCGTAGTTCAGTTACTAGCGCGTTAGACTTTGAATCAGAATGGCAAGGGTTCAGTTCCTTAATCGGGCATTATTATTTTAATCATGGTTTTCCGCCTTATGTTTGATTATTTTTCAGCTAATTCACTGTTTTTTAATTTTTTGTGAATCCTGAAATGTTCCATACACTATTTTTGGAACAAATTACGCCCCAAACCCCAACCCCTTGCTGCTTAGGGGTTGGAGAAGTGTAGGCACATGGTTCTGGAACCACTCAAAGTTTTATCTTAAAAGAAGGATTACTTATTGTTATATTTGCTTATTCATATTATTCCCTTTCTTTACCAATTAATAGACAGAATAAAACTATTCGTAATTGTATATAGAGAAATCATAGCACGCATGGATGGGTGATAGATAGACTTGTCTATTAACAATTGAGCTGAGATCATTTTTATGCAATCCTAATAAGGGCTGATGCCAGATTTGCCTCTCACTCAATCGGATTATCTGTCTTGGTTTTTTCTACAATTAGCTACGGCTTGATGCCCACAACTATTTGATTCTAATTAGCTTTTTTTTTCTATGATATTACACAATGGTATGTCTAATGTTTTCTTTTATTTATCAGGGAGGAGAGGGGATCCTCTCCTCTCTGATAAACTGTCGATAACTGATAAACTAATAAACTGTCTTTAAACTAATAAACTGACATTTTTTGAAAAACGATCAGAAATTAAATAATTTTTTTTCAACTGAAAGTAAGGAGCGACTTATTGGTATTCCACACCTGTATGTCTAATATTTTCTGATGTTTGTCAGGGAGGAAAGGGGATATGTTTAGTGAAATAAGTTACACATACAAAAATTTTGTTTAGGTTTTGAAAACCCTAGAAAAATAGTTCCTCTTTCCTAACTGTCGAGGTTGCCCACCTTCAAAAATCGTATACACCATTTTTTTAGCATGGATTTCTTGATATTTTTTGAAAAGGAATCAGAAATTAGTTAAAAATTTTTCAACAGAAATTAAGGAGCGACATTAAAACTTAAAGAGAACAGAAGTTATTCCGTATATGAGGGTGCTGCCCCCTCGAAAAAATTAATAAGATCACTGCAGTGTTGCTTCTACATTAAACTTCAATTAAAATTGGGCAATAATATAGATAATAAACCCCCTCGCGATTCATCTAAACCCTATAGTAGAAATTTTCTTAGAAAATTATTCACCAAAACTATTACCAATCTTAAACTTTGACAGGATGTTCAATATAATCAAAGTCAGGCTATTTTAAGATATAGCTTGAATTTCAAGCAGTGTTTTCATGCTTAAGTATGAAAACAGAAAAAATTAGAAATTTTTCTAGTATTAATCTATGAAAAGGCGACGTCAAATTTAAAATTTTCCAGATAAAAAAAAAAATCAGTTACATCAAGCATATGCATACACAAAAACACGAACTGCTATAAATGGTGAACTGGTGAACAAATATGTCCTAAGCCTAGTTAAAGCGGAAGCTGACAAGAAAACTAATAAGGAAAGCCATTCAAACAAAGTATCCTGAGGATTGGGATGCATCAAACAGTTCGTGGTAACGAACTGTTGTAAGGAGCGATCCGGCTCAATAGTAAACGAAACTCTAAAAAAAACGGAATTTTGATACTAATAGATACATCAAAAGAAAAGGATTCTTACGATGATTTTAAATATATAAGTTTAATCAAATTTAGTCGTACCCATAAAAAGTAACGAGCCTGAGAACATTTTCCTTATTTTGAAAAATAAAGGGAAACACACCCTAAAAGTCCTAGAATTTTAGAAAGTTTTTTTATTGTTTTAAAGAGTAGATTTGTGAGAAAGAGTCAAATTTTTGCGCAAAGAGCGAACCGTCGAGGAGGGAACAACCCCTTTCATATACGGAATAATTTCTGTTCGTTTTAAGTTTCAATGTCGCTCCTTATTTTCAGTTGAAAAAAAAACTTCTTTTTATCTAATACTCAGATGGATCGAAACTTCTTAAAAAAGAAATTAGCAGGATAAAGAGGACTGCATACAGAAATTTATGTGATAGCAGGGACTGAGAAAATTAATAATTAAAATTAACTTAACAATTAACATTAAAATTAACATTAACAAGCTATTGGAGGCAGTGAAGTGCGAAGCTATTGAAGATAAAATGTGGGACAGGAAAACTGAAAAAAAATTGAAATGTTCCTAATATTACTCCATGTATACGCGACGTCAAATTCAAAACGATCGAAGCTTGATCAAATAAAACCCGAAACGAACAGAAATAAAAAAATTGTTACATAAAGCATATGAATACAAAAAACACAAACTGCTGTAGGTGAACAAATATGTCCTAAATCGAACAGAAATCGGAATTAACAACCAAGTCAAAATTAAAACAAACAGAAGTTACTATAAAAAGGAGCTGGGCTAGCGTCCCCAAAACTTTTTAAAGGTCAGAGTAGTGGTTTCCAACCAATTTTGGGCCATGCTCACCTAGGCCTTCCTAAAATCCTGTTCCTACCCCTCGTTACGTAAATTTTGCTATTAAAAATATTCCCTTTACTCAAACGAAGGACACTTGATGTGCCATTAATTTGGCATCTTTTTTTCATCCTCTAGCCCTTTGCGCATATTTTGCATCAATTAAAAATACTGTCTGAATACAACATCTATATATATATAAATCTATATATATATAAATAAGTTGTTTGTGTGTTATGTGTTGACTGGCGTCATGCATGTTTGTCGACTGACGTCATTATAAGGATTGAACATTATGCCGTCATGAAGTTGTCTGTCGACTCATGTCATGTTTGTTATGACGCCAAAGGCTTTGTATATGACGTCATTATAAGTGTATAAGAAGGCCTTTCAAAGAGAAATTTTTAACATAGATTTTAACATGACAGAAGAACCTACAATGGCAACAGCCGAGGAAGCTGCTCAAAGAGTCTATGCCAAAAGGCTTGCGGCTAATAGAGGAAGTATGAAAAGAAAGCGTGCCGAGGGATCACAACAACAGCATGAAAACAGGCTTGCGGCTAATAGAGAAAGTATGAAAAGAAAGCGTGCTGAGGAATCACAGGCTAATAGAGAAAGTATGAAGAGAAAGTTTGCCGAGGAATCACAACAACAGCTTGAAAACAGGCTTGCGGCTAATAGAGAAAGTGTGAAAAGAAAGCGTGCCGAGGAATCACAACAACAGCGTGAAAACAGGCTTGCGTCTCAAAGAGAAATCAACAAAAGAAATTGTGCCGAGGAATCACAAGAGCATCCTGAAAATTTTCGCCTGGCATTCAGGTACAGCCCAGTCGATGATTATAGCTTGAGTAGATGTGTTCAAAACGGGACAATGTCTAAAATTTGTCCCTATTGCAAGGCCTTGAAATTTAATGGTAAAACAATGGGACTGTGTTGTGCCTCAGGAAAAGTTACACTTCCTCAACTGGCTGCACCACCAGAGCCATTGAAGACTTTGCTTACTGGAACTATGTCAGAATCTAAGCGTTTTTTATCTCAGATCAGAAAATATAACTCATGTTTCCAAATAACGTCGTTTGGTGCCCAAATCGAAAATCAAGATCTATTTATGCCTACTTTCAAAGGAAAATGGCAAATTTATCATAGAGCGGGGTCCCTTCTACCATTCTCAGGTGAGAATCATAAATTTTTACAACTGTACTTCATCAGTGATAGAAATTCTAAATTGAACGGACGTTGCAAAATTTCTCCTGACGTTGAAAGGACTATCGTTTCCCATTTGCAACATCTTTTCCACGAAAATAATAATTTAGCGCGTCTGTTCAAAACAGCCATCGATTTGATGCCTACTGATACGCATAAAAATATTATTTCCAGTGACAAAACGCCTACTGGCCAACATGTGCGTAGATACAATGCTCTACCTATCGACGAAGTGGCAATCGTTACGGTCGGTGATCAGATTTTAACTCAAGATATTATTCTTCATAAGTGAAAGGCTCAGTTGACATGAATTGCTGAAACTCATCGATGCTACGATGCCCTACAATATCCTATCATTTTTTGGGATGGAGCCGACCGCTATCACTTAAATAATAAATTGCAAGATCCATCCACTAGCAAACAAACGGATAAGAATTGCTGCGCAATGCATTATTATTCCTAAAGACTAATGATTCGGCACGATGAAGACAATTATATTTGAAAATGCCGTCAATTGTTTCACCAATACATTGTTGATATGTATGCCAAAATTGAATCAGAACGTTTACTATTTATCCGTCTGAATCAGACCAAGCTCCGCGCTGAACAATACATTCATTTGCGAGATGCAGTTGTAAATGACGGTAATACCACAAACGTTGGAAGATTAACGATTTTACCTTCGTCACATGCCGGCAGTTCCCGTCATATGCATGAATATGCTCAAGATGCTATTGCGTATGTTCGTCTCTATGGTCGTCCAGATTTATTTATTACATTTACATGTAATCAATCTTGGGACGAGATACCAGCTTTTACTTCAAGGACAATCGGTGGTTCATAGACATGACATTACGGCCCGTGTCTTCCAGCAAAAGTTGAAATCACTGATAAACTACATAGTAAAACTTAAAGTGTTTGGGTCAGTGCGATGCTGGATGTACTCAGTGGAATGGCAAAAACGAGGATTGCCACACGCACATATTTTAATCTGGCTACATGATAAAATTCCGTCTAATGAAATTGACGATGTGATTTCCGCTGAAATTCCTGATGAAAATGTCGATAAGGCGTTATATGATATTACTGTAAAAAATATGATACATGGACCTTGCGGTGCACTGAATGAAAAATCACCATGCATGGCCAAAGGAAGTTGCACAAAGCAATATCTTCGACTTTTAGTACCCAACACAATTACTGGCAATGATGGTTAGCGACAATATAGAAGAAGATTTACTGAAGATGGCGGTAAAACAGCAATAATAAAGAATCATAACGGTACAACCATCAAAGTAGATAATCAGTGGGTTGTTCCTTATTCACCTTTATTGTCAAAAACATTTAATACACACATAAACGTTGAATACTGTTACTCCGTAAAGGCAATCAAATACATATGTAAATACGTCACCAAAGGCAGTAACATGGCAGTTTTTGGCTTGCAGTCCGAAATCAGTGATATCGATGAAATCGTACAATATCAGGCTGGAAGATACATTAGCAGTAATGAAGCTGTTTGGTGAATTCTGTCATTTCCGATACATGAACGAAGTCCAGCTGTTGTTCACTTTTCAGCGGTACATTTACAGAATGGACAACGTGTTTATTTTTTGGTTTCCAACGTGCGACAAAGAGCCCTGAATCCACCGGATACAACGTTAACTGCTTTCTTTTCGTTATGTCAAAATGATCCTTTTTGCAAAAAAACTGCTGTATGCTGAAGTGCCTTCGTATTACACGTGGAATTCTAAAAATAAAGTATTTGAACGTAGAAAACAGGGTAAGTCAGTCGACGGCCAACCTACCATCTTCAAAGATACCACGATAGGAAGACTCTACACCGTTCACCCCTATCAACATGAATGCTTCTTTCTCCGCCTACTTTTGGTGAATTTAACCGGTCCAACGTCCTTTGAGTATTTGAGAACTATAAACGGTATTATACATGACAATTACCGTAGTGCATGCCAAGCTCTGAATTTATTGGAAAATGACCAACACTGGGATAACTGCATCAATGACGCGTGCGAAACGTCAACTCCAAGTCAAATTCGTGCATTGTTTGGAACCATACGAACAACTTGCTGTCTTTCAGCTCCTATAGAGTTATGGGAAAAAAATTAATCAAAAATGGTCGAGGATATACTCCGTCGAAAACGGCTAGAGACATTAGATATGACTTTTGATTTTACATCAGAAATTTATAACTACACTTTAGTTATTATTGAAGATTTGTGCATATATATGGCAAACAAACCTCTTCAGGGTAGGGGAATGCCTTCACCTAATCGTAACGCTGCTGTTTCAACATGTGTAGAATTGGATCGTGAACAAAGTTACAGCACGAGTGATCTATTGTCGTATATACAAAATAACATTTGTAAGTTAACGTCTGAGCAAAAGGAGTTTTATGATAAGATAATGCATTGTGTCAATAACAACGTTGGAGAAATCTTCTTTTTGGTTGCGCCAGGAGGTACTGGTAAAACGTTTGTGATAAAATTGATTCTAGCATCAATTCGATCAAAAAATGACATAGCAATGGCAATTGCGTCGTCCAGAATAGGCGCAACGTTGCTGCCTGGCGGTAGAACTGCTCATTCCGCTTTGAAATTGCCTCTGAATTTTCATTCTAAAGAAACTCCCACGTACAATATTTCCAAATAATCTGGGATGGGTAAAGTATTGCAGCAATAGAAACTTATTATTTGGGACGAGTGCGCAATGACACACAAAAAATCGCTTTAGGCTCTGGATCAATCGTTGAGAGATTTGCGAGGGAATTTGAAACCCTTTGGCGGCACATTAATATTGGTTGCGGGAGATTTCAGGCAAACATTACCCATAATACCTAGATCAACCCCTGCAGACGAAATGAATGCTTACCTTAAAAATTCTAATTTATGGCCACACGCAAAGACATTAAAATTAACTACAAATATGCGTGTCCGATTGCAAAACGGTGACTCTGGTAAAACATTTTCAGATCAATTGCTGGCAATTGGAAATGGAAAGCTCCCAGTAGACTCAATTTCAGGACGTATACAACTGACTGCTGAATTCTGTAATTTAGTGACGTCCAAAAATGAATTGGTTGAAAAAGTATTTCTGAATATTCTAATCAATTATAAAAATGATAAATGGCTAAAAGAACGAGCGATTCTGGACGTGGAAAGACGTCCACGAAATCAACAATATTGTTTTGACCAAGATTCGAGACCAGGCAGTCCTTTATAAGTCAATCGACACAGTTCTGGAACCAAATGAGGTGGTTAATTATCCAATGGCACGCGACTTGCCGTAAAAAAAAAAAACAAAAATGGAAAACGTAATAGAGGCAATAATCTTGACAGGACCTTTTGAGGGTGAGGCTGTTCTTATTCCTCGCACTCCCATGATTCCAACGGATCTGCCTTTTCAATTTAAAAGATTGCAATTCCCAATTCGATTAGCATTTGCAATCACCATCAACAAAGCTCAAAGGCAATCATTAGAAAAATGCGGTATAGATCTTAATACAGATTGTTTTTCCCATGGACGATTGTACGTTGCATGTTCGAGGTTCGGTAAACCTGAAAATCTATGTATATGCACTGACAATGGGACAAAGAAGAATGTCGTATATTCGCAAGTTTTACGTAGTTAATTTGTATTGTGTATGTATATCTATATATCTATCTATCTATCTATATAAAAATAAGTTGTATATATGCATGTTTGTTTGTTTGTAAAAAGAGGTTTGCATATGACGTCATTATAAGTATATAAGGCTTTGTATATGCACAGACAATGGGACAGCCAAGAATGTTGTATATTCGCAAGTTTTACGTAGTTAAAAACATATGTATATATATATATATATATATATATATATATATATATATATATATATATATATATATATATATATATATATATATATATATATACTAGCTGTTGGGGTGGCGCTTGGCGCCACCCCAACACCTAGTTGGTGGGGGCGCTTCGCGCCCCCCCCAAGCCCCCCCCCCGCGGGCGTTAGTCGTTACGCGCCATATTAGTTACGCGCCATTGTAGTTGTGTCTCTGTGTAACACCTATGAATATAGATAGATTTACATATGTGTTTTTAACTACGTAAAACTTGCGAATATACAACATTCTTGGCTTTCCCATTGTCTGTGCATATACAAAGCCTTATGTGCATATAATGACGTCATATGCAAACGCTCTTTTTACAAACAAACAAACATACATACACACAACTCCTTTTTATATAGATAGATAGATAGATATACAATACAAATTAACTGCTTAAAACTTGCGAATATACAACATTCTTCGCTGTCCAATTGTCGCTGCATATAAATAGATTGTCAGGTTTACCGACCCTCGAACATGCAACGTAAAATTGTCCATGGGAAAAACAATCAGTATTAAGATGTATACCAAATTTTTCTAATGATTGACCTTGAGCTTTGTTGAAGGTGATTGCAAATGCTAATCGAATTGGGAATTGCAATCTTTTAAATTGAAAAGGCAGATCCGTTGGAATCATGGGAATGCGAGGAATAAGAAAAGCCTCACCCTCAAAAGACCCTGTCAAGATTGTGGCCTCTATTACGTTTTCCATTGTTTTTTTTTACGGCAAGTCGCGTGCCATTGCAAAGTTTTTGTGGGTTGAAATTTCGTAACAATACTATTGGTACGCCTATTTTTAGTTGTAGCAAGTGTGGTGGCAACCCCGGGAGATCCAGGGAATTTAAAAATTCAGATGGATAATTAACCGCCTCATTTGGTTCCAAAACTGTGTCGACTGACTTGTAAAGGACTGCCTGGTTTCAAATCTTGGTCAAAACAAAATTGTTGATTTCGTGGACGTCTATATTTTTGGGTGCAAGATTCGCTCTTTCACTTAGCCATTTATTATTTTTATAATTGTTTAGAATATTCGGAAATACTTTTTCAATCAATTCATTTTTGGACGTCACTAAATTACAGAATTCAGCAGGTAGTTGTATACGTCCTGAAATTGAGTCTACTGGGAGCTTTCCGTTTCCAATTGCCTGCAATTGATCTGAAAATGTTTGACCAGAGTCATCGTTTTGCAATCGGACACGCATATTTGTAGTTAATTTTAATATTTTTACGTGTGCCCATAAATTAGAATTTTTCAGGCAAGCATTCATTTCGTCTGCAGGGGTTGATCTAGGTATTATATGTAATGTTTGCCTGAAATCTCCTGCAAGCAATATTAATGTGCTGCCAAAGGGTTTCGAATTCCCTCGCAAATCTTTCAAACATTGATCCAGAGCCTCGAGCGATTTTTTGTGTGTCATTGTGCACTCGTCCCAAATAATAAGTTTGCATTGCTGCAATACTTTACCCATCCCAAATGATTTGGAAATATTGCACCTGGGAGTTTCTGTAGAATGCGAATTCAGAGGCGATTTCAAAGCGGAATGAGCAGTTCTTCCACCAGGCAGCAACGTTGCGGCTATTCTGGACGACGCAATTGCCAACACTATATCATTTTTTGATCGAATTGATGCCAGAATCAGTTTATCACAAACGTCTTACAAGTACCTCCTGGCGCATCCAAAAAGAAAATTTCTCTAACGTTTTTATCGACACAATGCATTATCAGATTTTACCTCAAGATATTATTCTTCATAAGCGAAAGGCTCAGTTGACATGAATTGCTGAGACTCATCGATGCTACGAGCTAAAGTGTGCCATTGCAAAGTTTTTGTGGGTCGATATTTCTTAACAGTATTATTGGTACGCCTATTTTTAGTTGTAGCACGTGTGGTGGAAACCCTGAAAGATCCACGGAATTTAAAAATTCAGATGGATAATTAACCGCCTCATTTGGTTCCAAAGTGTAGTTATAAATTTCTGATGTAAAATCAAAAGTCATATCTGACGTCTCTAACCGTTTTCGATGGAGTATATCTTCGGACATTTTTGATTTATATTTTTCCCATAACCCTGTAGGAGCTGATGGAGAGCAAGTTGTTAGTATGATGCCAAACAATGCACGAATTTGACTTGGAGTTGACGTTTCGCACGCGTCATTGATGCAGTTATCCCAGTGTTGGTCATTCTCCAATAAATTCAGAGCTTGGCATGCACTACGGTAAGTGTCATGTATAGTACCGTTTACAGTTCTCAAATACTCAAAGGACGTCGGACCGTGTACATTCACCAAAAGCAGGCGTAGAAAGAAGCATTCATGTTGATTGGGGTGAACGGTGTAGAGTCTTCCTATCGTGGTATCTTTGAAGATAGTAGGTTGGCCGTCGACTGACTTACCCTGTTTTCGACGTTCAAATACTTTATTTTTAGTATTCCACGTGTAGTACGAAGGCACTTCAGTATACAGCAGTTTTTTTTGCAAAAGAATCATTTTTGCATAGCGAAAAGAAAGCAGTTAACTTTGTATCCGGTGGATTCAGGGCTCTTTGTTGCACGTTGGATTCCGAAAAATAAACACGTTGACCATTTTGTAAATGTACCGCTAAGTGAACAACAGCTGGACTACGTTCATGTATCGGAAATGAAAGAATTCGCCAAACAGCTTCATTACTGCTTATGTATCTTCCAGCCTGATATTGTACGATTTCGTCGATATCTTTGATTTCGGACTGCAAGCCAAAACTGCCATGTCACTGCCTTCGTTGACGTATTTACTATATATTTGATTGCCTTTACGTAGTTACAGTATTCAAATGTTTTTGATAATAATGGGGAATATGGAACAACCCACTGGTTATCTACTTCGATGGTGGTACCGTTACGCTTCTTTATTATTGCTGTTTTACCGCCATCTTCAGTAGATCTTCTTCTATATTGTGGGTAACCATCATTGCCAGTAATTGTGTTGGGTACTAAAAGTCGAGGATATTGCTTTGTGCACCTTCCTTTGGCCATGCATGGTGAATTTTCGTTCAGTGCACCGCAAGGTCCATGTATCATATTTTTTACAACAATATCAGATAATCCCTTATCGACATTTTCATCAGGTATTTCAGCGGAAATCACATCATCAATTTCGTTGGGAATAATTTTATAATGTAGCCAGATTAGTATATGTGCGTGTGGCAATCCTCGTTTTTGCCATTCCACTGATTACTTCCAGCATCGCACTGACCCAAACACTTCAAGTTTTACTATGTAGTTTATCAGTGATTTCAACTTTTGCCGGAAGACACGGGCCGTAATGTCATGCCTATGAACCGCCGATTGTCCTTGCAGTAAAAGCTGCTGTATCTCGTCCCAAGATTGATTACATGTAAATGTAATAAATAAATCTGGACGACCATAGAGACGAACATACGCAATAGCATCTTGTGCATATTCATGCATATGACGGGGACTGCCAGCATATGACGAAGGTAAAATAATTAATCTTCCAACGTTTGTGGTATTACCGTCATTTACAACTGCATCTCGCAAATGAATGTATTGTTTAGAGCGGAGTTTGGTCTGATTCAGACGGATAAATAGCAAACGTTCTGATTCAATTTTTGCATATATATCAACGACGTATTGGTGAAACAATTGACGGCGTTTTAAAATATAATTGTCTTCATCTTGCCAAATCATTAGTCTATAGGAATAATAATGCATTGCACTGCTTTTCTTATTCATTTCTTTGTTAGTGGATGGATTCATCAATTTATTATTAAAGTGATAGCCGTCGGCTCCATCCCAAAAAATGATAGGATATTGTAGGGCATCGTAGCATCGATGAGTTTCAGTAATTCTTACCAACTGAGCGTTTCGCTTATGAAGAATAATATCTCGAGGTAAAAACTGATCACCGACCATAACGATTGCCACTTCGTCGATAGTTGGAGCATTGTAACTACGCACATGTTGGCTAGGAGGCGTTTTGTCAGCGGAAATCGATGGCTGTTTTGAACAGACGCACTAAATTATTATTTTCGTGGAAAAGATGTTGCAATTGGGAAACGATTGTCCTTTCAACGTCGGGAGAAATTTCGCAACGTGCATTCAATTCAGAATTTCTATCACTGATGTAGTACAATAGTAAAAATTTATGATTCTCGCCTGAGACTGGTAGAAGGGACTCTGCTTTATGATAAAGTTGCCCTTTTACTTTGAAAGTAGGCATAAATTGATCTGGATTTTCGATTTGGGCACCAAACGACGTCATTTGGAAACATGAGTTATATTTTCTGATCTGTGATAAAAAACGCTTAGATTCTGACGTAGTTCCAGTAAGCAAAGTCTTCAATGGCTCTGGTGGTGCAGCCAATAGAGGAAGTTTAACTTTTCCTGAGGCGCAACACATTCCCATTGTTTCACCATTGAATATCAAGGCCTTGCAATAGGGACAAATTTTAGACATATTCTCCATTTGAACACATCTACTCAAGCTATAATCATCGACTAGGCTGTACCTGAATGCCAGGCGATAATTTTCAGGTTGCTCTTGTGATTCCTCGGCACGCTTTCTTTTCTTACTTTCTCTATCAGCCGCAAGCCTGTTTTCTTGCTGTTCTTGTGATTTCTCGGCACGCCTTCTTTTTCACTTTCTCTTTTAGCAGCAAGTCTGGTTTCGCGTTGCTCTTGTGATTCCTCGGCACGCTTTCTGTTCTTACTTTCTCTATCAGCCACAAGCCTGTTTTCTTGCTGTTCTTGTGATTCCTCGGCAAGCTTTCTTTTCTTACTTTTTCTATCAGCAGCAAGTTTTTTGGCATAGACTCTTTGAGCAGCTTCCTCGGCTGTTGCCATTGTAGGTTCTTCAGTCATTTTACAATTAAACATTTTTCCGTGAACGAATGTTTTAAATACCGTTAATGACGTCATCGTCATAACAAACATGATGACAACTAACTTCATGACGACATGACGACCTGATGACATGACGTCACTCGACAGACACACAGGCAACTTATTTATATATATATATATACTAGCTGTTGGGTTGGCGCTTCGCGCCACCCCATCACATAGTTTATAGGGGTGCTTCGCGCCCTCCCCAAGCTCCCCCGCGCGCGTAAGTCGTTACGCGCCATATGAGTTACGCGCCATTGTAGTTGTGTCCCTATGTCCCACCTGTGAATATAGATATATATATATATATATATATATATATATATATATATATATATATATATATATATATATATATATATATATATATATATATATATATATATATGTTTTTAACTACGTAAAACTTGCGAATATACAACATTCTTTGCTGTCCCATTGTCTGTGCATATAAATAGATTGTCAGATTTACCGACTCTTGAACATGCAACATATAATGGTCCATGTTAAAACAATCCGTATTCAGATCTATACCTCATGATTCTAATGATTGCCCTTGAGCTTTGTTGATGGTGATTGCTAATCGACCATTCCCTGTGTCGTCGTCGTCATTTATATATCCCCCTGTGCCCCCCGGCGTCCCCGTTGTAGTTGTGTCCCTGTGTCCTGGTCGTCATTTATATTCCCTGTGTCCCGGTCGTCATTTGTGTCCCCGTGTCCCAGCCTGTAATTTCTCTTTGAGTGTCCCGGGCGTCATTTATATTCCTTGTGTCCCGGTGTCCCGATCGACATTTGTATCCCGGTGTCCCGGTCTGTATATACATTCGTTTTTGAATTGGTCTTTTTTTTAGTTTTTAGTTTTTTACCTTTTTTTTAGTTTTTTTTAGTTATACCTCATGATTCTAATGATTGCCCTTGAGCTTTGTTGATGGTGATTGCTAGTCAAACATTCCCTGTATTCCCTTCGTCATTTATATATCCCCCTGTGCCCCCCGGCGTCCCCGTTGTAGTTGTGTCCCTGTGTCCCGGTCGTCATTTATATTCCCTGTGTCTTGGTCGTCATTTGTACCCCGGTGTCCCGGTCTGTATATACATTCGTTTTTGAAATGGTATTTGATGAAATAAATTTTTATATTTTTCCCCTTTTTTTCTTTTTAGTTTTTTTTTTTTATTTTAATTTTTTTAGTTTTGTTTTTCTCCTTTATTTTAAATTTTTTTTCCTTTTTTTATTTTTTTTCTTTTTTAGTTTTTTTAGTTTTTTAGCTTTTTTATTTTTTTCTTATTAGTTTTTAGTTTTTTTTCTTTTTAGTTTTTTTTGTAGTTTTTACCTTTTTTTTTAGTTTTTTAGTTTTTTTTTTTACTTATGTCCTGGTCGTCATTTATACTCCCTGTGTCCCGGTCGTCATTTGTGTCCCGGTGCTTTGTTGATGGTGATTGCTAATCGAACATTCCTTCTGTCCCGGTCACTTTCTCTTTGAGTGTCCCGGTCGTCATTTTTATTCCCTACTAGCTGTTGGGGTGGCGCTTCGCGCCACCCCAACACCTAGTTGGTGGGGGCGCTTCGCGCCCCCCCAAGCCCCCCCGCGCGCGTAAGTCGTTACGCGCCATATTAGTTACGCGCTATTGTAGTTGTGTCCCTATGTCCCACCTGTGAATATAGATATATATATATATATATATATATATATATATATATATATATATATATATATATATATATATATATATATATATATATATATATATATATATATATATATATATATATATATATATATATATATATATATATGTGTGTTTTTAACTACGTAAAACTTGCGAATATACAACATTCTTTGCTGTCCCATTGTCTGTGCATATAAATAGATTGTCAGGTTTACCGACTCTTGAACATGCAACATATAATGGTCCATGGGAAAACAATCCGTATTCAGATCTATACCTCATGATTCTAATGATTGCCCTTGAGCTTTGTTGATGGTGATTGCTAATCGACCATTCCCTGAGTCGCCATCGTCATTTATATATCCCCCTGTGCACCCCAGCGTCCCCTTTGTAGTTATGTCCCTGTGTCCCGGTCGTCATTTATATTCCCTGTGTCCCGGTCGTCATTTGTGTCCCGGTGTTCCAGTCTATGATTTCTCTTCGAGTGTCCCGGGCGTCATTTATATTCCTTGTGTCCCGGTGTCCCGGTCGTCATTTATATCCCCCTGTGCCCCCGGCGTCCCCATTGTAGTTGTGTCCCTGTGTCCCGGTCGTCATTTATATTCCCTGTGTCCCGGTCGTCATTTGTATCCCGGTGTCCCGGTCTGTATATACATTCGTTTTTTAGTTTTGTTTTTCTCCTTTATTTTTTTCCTTTTTTCTTTTTTTCTTTTTTAGTTTATTTAGATTTTTAGATTTTTTAGTTTTTTTATTAGTTTTTAGTTTTTTTGTAGTTTTTACCATTTTTTTAGTTTTTTTAGTTTTTTTTTTACTTATGTCCTGGTCGTCATTTATACTCCCTGTGTCCCGGTCGTCATTTGTGTCTCGGTGCTTTGTTGATTGCTAATTTATATTATATTTATATTTATATTTTTTATATTTATTAATATTTTTTAGTTTTCTTTTTCTCTTATTTTTCAGTTTTTTCCTTTTTTTTAGTTTTTTCTTTTTTAGTTTTTAGTTTTTTTTTGTTTTTTACCTTTTTTAGTTTTTTTAGTTTTTTTAGTTTTTTAGCTTTTTTAGTTTTTTTATTAGTTTTTAGTTTTTTTTTAGTTTTTGCCTTTTTTTAGTTTTTTCAGTTTTTTTTAGTTTTTAGTTTTTTACCTTTTTTTTAGTTTTTTTTAGTTTTTTAGCTTTTTTAGTTTTTTTCTTTTTAGTTTTTTTTTGTAGTTTTTACCTTTTTTAGTTTTTTTTCTTCTTTTGTATTAGTGTGAAATAATTCAGACGTCATATGCGGACAAACACGACGTCACTCGACAGACAGACAGACAGACATAACCCACAAACAACTTATTTTTATATGTATTTATTCATATTTTTTTAGTTTTCTTTTTCTCTTTTATTTTTCAGTTTTTTCCTTTTTTTTAGTTTTTTTCTTTTTTAGTTTTTAGTTTTTTTTAGTTTTTTACCTTTTTTTAGTTTTTTTAGTTTTTTTAGTTTTTTAGCTTTTTTAGTTTTTTTATTAGTTTTTATTTTTTTGTAGTTTTGCCTTTTTTATTTTTTTCAGTTTTTTTTTAGTTATTAGATTTTTACCTTTTTTTAGTTTTTTTTAGTTTTTTAGCTTTTTTAGTTTTTTTTTTCTTTTTAGTTTTTTTTTGTAGTTTTTACCTTTTTTAGTTTTTTTCTTCTTTTGTATTAGTGTGAAATAATTCAGACGTCATATGCGAACAAACATGACGTCACCTGATCCACAGATCCACACACAGACAACTTATTTTTATATATATAGATGTGCCGGTGTCCCGGTCGTCATTTGTGTCCCGATGTCCTGGTCTGTAATTTCGTCAGTCGAAAACATGACCTCAGTCAACACACAAACATGACGTCACCCGACAGACCCACACACACACAGACAACTTATTTTTATATATATAGATATAGATTTACAGGTGGGACACAGGAACACATCTACAATGGCGCGTAACTAATATAGCGCGTAACGACTTACGCGCCCGGGGGGACTTGGGGGGGGGGTTCGAAGCACCCCCACCAACTAGGTGTTGGGGTGGATCGAAGCACCACCCCAACAGCTAGTTTTCTATACAACGTATAGTGTTCCTGGAGAACGTAGGTAGAGAGAGCACTGATTGGTGCACCCAGGCTCAAGGCTCACTGTTATAAAAAGGAGAGGATAAGTGCAAGACTTGACAATAATCACGTCGCATGATGAAAGACTCGTAAAAGAATTGCACGTGCATGATATTTCGTTAATCTCAGATCACCGTTTGATAAGTTTTAGAGTTGAAATATTTCAACAAAAGAGAGAGCTTATGAAGGGCAAAAGAAAAACCAATCGACTCACTTATAAACAAGTATTAGCTGAATAGCAAATAAGTATGGCATCAGAGACAGAAGAGACCGAGCAGGACTAGGACAAGGAAGTAGAAAGGCTCAGTGAAAGCATAAATAAGGTTTTCTGACAAGCAGCCCTTCAACATCTGTGGAGGAAGGAGAAAACGCAAATAATTAATGCAGTTGCAGCTTAGTTAAAGCGGAAGCTGACAAGAAAAATACTCCAAAAAAGCCATCCTAACAAATGATCATGAGGACTGGGATGCATACTCACATGGATCAAAACTTCCAGAAAAAAAGAGATTAGGAGGGTAAAGGGGACTGCAAACAGAAATTTATCTGACATTGGCTCCTGAGATAAAGACATTAACATGCTATTGGAGGCAGTAAAGTGTGAAGCTATTGAAGATAACAAATTATTGAAAGCTAGAAAGCGGGCATATCTGGGGAGTCTGTCATAAGAAGACGATGCTCTTACTGTGGACCTGGAAGAAATACTCATCGCTGCTTGGAGTCCAGGAACACAGTCAGAAGAACGATCTCCAAAGCCTACCTATATTTTTACTTCATTTGTCCAAAACATGTTTGCCTCCAAAATTGTATGAGAGTCTTTAGTCAAGAGAAATGCGGACTTGGTGCTCCAAATGCTCCAAAAAGGGAGGGAAAATAGAAAAACCTCCAACATGGATTTAGCTAGGAGAAGTGTCACTGGATGGGTTTTCCAGGCTCGGCTATTAGCAGGAGATATCTTCATGTCTAAAATAGGGGAAGAAGAAACCCCGGTCACTCAGAATGATCGCTTTATCATATTTACAATTGAAAGTCATGGAGCGATTTATCCATCGGTACCTGACCAATAATCCAGATACAGGAAATATGATTTATGAAAAAATTCGTCTAATGTAGAAAGTTCAATGGAAGCTGTAATTCACTAATTAGTTGAGGCGAACTGAGTTAGCTTTTTGAGTAAGGAATATGCACTGGAAATATTCCTAGACATAGAAGCTGAATTTATCGATGCTACTGTCGAGGCCACAGAGGTGACAATGGAAGGAAAAAGAATTGATCAGTGCGCTCAGAAATGGAGCTCCCGCATGCTAAGAACACGACAAGTAGGCATAAATCTGAAGGGAATGAAACTATCTAAAACTATTCAAAAGGGGTACCCGCAGGGGGAGGAGAAGGTCTTCGTATGCTTAGGATCTAAATTATGAACAATTTATTTGGAATTTTAGAACAACATTCAGGATGTGCCCAAGCGATATACCCATGATGATGATCTACTGTATGTACTGAAGAGAAAGTTCAAAGATCCCTGCTTATGTTTGAACAGCATATACTGGAAGAAAATCAGATATAGTCTCAAAACCAAAAACTATGTTTAGCTCCAGAAAGGATCGAAATAATAGCTTTAAAAAAGAAAGAGTCGGCAAGTTCCTTTTGCTCTAAATGTATATGATCTATCGGTCTCTCGAAAAAGACAAGTAAACTACCTTGAAGCCATAATGAAACCATCAGTTACACTGGAAAACTCACTGTAAAGGAGAAGCTCGGAAAGCCACTTGATCAAGCTTCTTTAAATCAGTGCAATGGATTGTAGAGAGGAAATGCTGCTTAGCTCCAAATGAAACTCTGCATCTATAAGAGAAGGTAATTAGATCGATTGTTCCATATACGGCAATAGTATTAGTCAGTTCCACTAAGATTAGAAGCCATACCACCCTTCTAACAAAAATTCAAAGGCTAACACATATAAATATAACCTCAATATACCATGGACTGCAAACAAAATTTATGGAGATGATGCTAGAACTTCAAACCATACGAATTCTTATAGAGGAAAATGTGGTACAACGTAATGTTACACTGGGGATTAATGGTCAATGGATAAATAGGAAGCGTATACAAAACTGGAATTTAAAAGCAACGTTGATAATATATGAAACTCAATGATGCTTAAACGTGAGAAGTTTGAGGTGCCTAGGGAAAACAGGTTCCATCCCAATAATAAATCCCGAAAGGTAATTCCAAATTGTCATACAAGAAGGAAGAGAAATGGAGTACGATATAAAGCTGCTCCACAGAAGTACTGCATTAATTTTCTTTACAAATGGCTCGAGATTTGAAGGGAAAATTGGGAACTGACATTGTAATTCCCAGAATATTCTCGATCTAGATGATAAAAATGATTAGTTAACATCTAGGAAGTCGTTTTACGGTGCTCCAAGATAAAAAGTTCTGTATAGAACGGGCAGCTACAGCACTGATGCAAAAGGTTTGCAGACAAATGTGTATTTTAACCGTCAACCAAGCATGTTTTAAGTCCCTTTTGAATACAAAGAGTTTTGAATGAAGGGAATTAAATTGCTATGAAGCACTGAATAATCTAGCAGCTAAAGCAAAACAGTACCATTATGATGTAGCCCCAGCACACTATGGGATTAAGAGAAATGAATTGGCAGATGAAGTAGTGAAGGCTGAGACATCATTGAAGAGCTTACCAGAAGTTTTCATCCCCATTTCTGTGTGCTGCTGGAAAGCAGCAGTGATGAGATGGAGTAATGGAAGAATAGAAGAAATATGAAGCTGGAAGGTGGGATAGAATGAAACAAAGGATGTAAGACGGAAGTTGAATCCCAAACTGACTAAACATATACTATGACTAAAAAGTTGGAGTTGAAAATGGTTACTGAAGCCATAACAGAAATAGGTAATTTTGGGCTGTTCCTTGCCAGAATTGAGAGTGTTGATCTGCGAGTATGCCAAATTTGCAAGATTATTGCTGAAAGAAGGAGGCATCTGATTGAAGATTGTCCAGCTAGGAGCAGACATTGGCTTGAGAATTTCAGTCTTTTGAAAATCATGCAGGGGAATATTGTTGAGGAAGGAAGGACAGATAGCTCGCAAAGAATTCGGTAAGGGCGGGGAAACACAATTCTTTACGGGTTGCCGCAATTGGATCCATTAAAAAAAAAAAAAAAAAAACACGTAGCATATTCTTGAGGGGCTACGGGAGATATTCTGATGCTCAATTCGATTTGATTTTTCTGCCTGAAGGGTCTTTCTTAATGCATTGGGAACAAAAAGCTAAATTTTAGCATAATGAGTGGGATGTCAAGGAGGCGACAGCCTCCCATTCATGTAGAGAAACTTATATTTTACTTGAGCTCTAAGGTATATTTTTACTTTTATTTGATAAAAATGATTTGATACCACTAAAATAATTGCCTCTAAGACAGGAAGGCTGTATATAAGTGCATTCAGTAGCTTCCAAAATTTTTTTTTGAATAACATTTTGGCCCTGTTTGGACCGACACGGTAGAACATTACAGACTATGAATGAAAACTGAAAAACAACTTTATTACAGACTATGAATGAAAACTTACATGACCATGCTTCTCTGGAAAAATAATAACTTTCATGTCTTGTAGATAGTTGCTTTCAGATTCTCATGCATGTTGAATCTCATCATATGATTTCCACCAAAATCGCACCCTTTTGTTGAAGAGTTGAATTCGTATTTATAAAGATTTTTAAGCATACATGTACTTACAGTAATTCAGAAATGATGCAATTTCAATCTTGAAATTAGCATAAATAATAAGTTACTTTGCTAAATATAATTTAATAATAAGTTGGAAAGTTTTTTAAAGGTTCATAATCTATTGATAAGGGTCGCTCTTTACTTAAAATCTAAAACAAACCGTTTCAATCTCTCTTACTTGTGAGGCTGGCATCGCACTCTTCTTCAAGCCCTATTTCACATATACTAGTTGAATATTCGTACACAAAGGCTTCGAGAATCATAATCATTCCTGGAAAAGTAGGCTATACTCTTTCAAATGTTTCATGTGGAGGAAGGGGGGGATTTGAAATTTTGAAAACTATTTATAAACTGTCATTTTCATGGTTTCAAAGTGTGTTTGTCAAACTATTGTATTTTGTAAAAATCCATATGAACATCCGCAGGGGAATCAGGGGGAATGACCCTGAGAAACGAAAAGACTTAAAAAATGTATATGGATAAAGGAAAAATTTTTGATTTAAGTCCAGGTTTAAACAATGCTCCTGGTAGCACCTGCCCCCTCCCCCATCTCATTGAAAACTTTATGGCAGTGCTTCAGATCCTCCAAGCCACTACCTTATTCAACTGGTAAGCGTATGAATACAACCTCTTATTTTGCAGGGTTAAAATGTCTGAAATAAGAGGGAGGCCCTTAATCCCCCCCTATTTTGGCTTAGCATTTTGACAAAAAAATGGTAGTAAACGTCACTTTGCTGTGGTACGATCTCTTTCGCTACTGAAAAGAGCACTAGACCGTATAATTTCCGTTTGAATAAGCCTTACCTCGATGTTCTCGGACCATTGGTTTGATTTGATTACTTCTGGAAACAGCAAAAGAAACGAAATAAAGACTACAAATAAACACGCATCCGTGATCAGAGAAAAAAGTTTTCTCTGATAAAGGCTTGAAACCTCCGTAAATAGCTCTTTAATTGCTGAATTTGATGATGTAATTATCATCAGCCCTACCCACTTTTTTGGGTTTGTTCCCCCTTCTTTGAATTTTTTTTTAGACTTGTAAGGTCTGGTGTGTGAGTTTATAGCTCATGACTTTTTGAAATTTAGAATAGGCCAAATGTTTTAGAACCTCCTTTTTCAGAGTTTTGGTTAATTTTAACACTAGTCACTCCTTACATACAATTCGTCACAATGGCCTGTTTGACTTGGTATAGCATTTCAATTCTTGTTCCATTTACAATTCATTTATTCGTCTATAGCCATTTTACTCATTTATTGTCACTATCTTTTATATTCATGCCATTATGCATCGTTAATTTCTGTCCTATTTCGGTTTCATTTATTCATTGATGGTAATTTCTTTTAGTTTTGTCTAATTTTTCTATATAAGTCTTTTCCTTTGATTTGAAAATCTTTTACTGAAAAATATTTGTTTCTTATTTATTCCAAAATAGCAGTTAAAACATGGCAACATTGCAACTTCAAGGGCGTCACTGGAAGGAATAAAAAGCAAAAATTGGTCTATCTTGGATTTAAGCTTGATAATGAAGTCTTGATAATGAAGACACTGTACACGTTCAATTGTTATGAGAATCACAGTATTGTCATTTCCGATCCTCTAAAGGAGTTTGCTATATATTATAGCTATTATAGTTACTACAGTTATTTGTAATTTGATACCAAACCATGAAATGGCGTATCAAAAATTATTTGGAAATAATCTCTATTTCAAGTTGTTGTTTTGCTTTTCCATATTCTATATTTATAATTTTGTTGATAATATAGTCATTTATATTCTTTGTCCGTCATATTTAGTCAGCAAACACGAATTTCAAGTCATTTCCTTGACGAACTTGGGAATAATGTCACGGGAGTACATGAGGAACCGGATTGGTCTAATCGATGCGCTCGTAAATTTGGTAGCTTATCTCCATTGTCAGAGGGTATATTAGTTGATAGATAAAAGCTAGAGGGGCAGTTCATATGGGATTTTCTAAAGAAAAGTTAAATTTCGTCAATTGTTCGTTTATCGTATCTTCAGTATTATAGCAACATGCATGTATTTATGTTTTCACTCTTTATTGCAACCTTCTACACTATCGCGTATGGAGGAGTAAGTTTATTTTTACTGCAGGGATGAATAAGACGAATTTGTCAAATTATATTTTCCCTATTTATGCGCATAAGGGATCTTATTTAAAGCAGCCATACATTTGAAGGACTATCAAGGAGTCATATTTCTCAAGCATCAAATATTAAAAACTGGGTAAATATATAGAGCAGGAATATCTTTACTGGTAATATTTATGTCTTTTTATTGATTTAAACTAAAAAAAAAACAAGCTTTTTCAACTGAAAGTAAGGAACAACATTAGATTTAAAAGAACAGAAATTATTTCGTATATGAGGGGATTAGCTCCCTCGTCCATACTTTCTGACGAGGTTTTCCAAGATTTCCGATTTGCCCCTCCAACTCCCCCCAATGTCGCCAGATCTGGTCGGGACTTGAATTCATATGACTCAATGCTTGAGGAGTATATATCAAGTATCAAATATTAATTACTGGGTAAATATATAGAGCAGGAAAATCTTTACTGGTAAGATTTATGCCTTTTTATTAAATTTAATTTAGAAAAAAACAAGTTTTTTCAATTGAAAGTAAGGAGCAAGATTAAACTTAAAAGAACAGAAATTATCAAGTATCTGAGGGGGTTAGCTCCCTCGTCAATACTTTGCGCTTTATGCTAAAGTTTGAATTTTGTTCCAATTCATTAAGAATGACCCCTGAATCACAAAGGGTTTAATTAGAATAAATAGCTCTTTTGGAAGTACTAAAAAAAAACTTTAGCATAAAGAGCGAAGTATTGGCGAGGGGACAAACCCACCAAATTGCGTAATAGTTTCTGTTCGTTTTAAGCTTTAATGTTGCTCCCTGCTTTCAGTTGAAACAAACTTGTTTTTCTAATTCAATTTCTGATCGTTTTTTAAATATTGCTGGAGAATCTGGCGTCCCCTTAATGGAAAATTTTCTTTCCCCATGAAAAATTCCTCCATGGAAAGATCCTCGCACGTAACCTTTTCCCCTGAACCCCTCCTACGAGAAAAAAATCCCCCCTAGAAACGTCTGTATACTTCCCAATAACCAATACTATATATAAACAATGGACAAAGTTCACAACTTGCAGCCCTTCCCCCGGGGGCTATGTATGTACATAATAGTACACACTCGAGAAGTAAATTTAGGTCAATCTTAAGGAAATATACAAAATATAGTCAAAATAGAATACTTTGGGAACAAATTTTGGCTAATTATGAGGGGGGGGGGAGTATAGTAGATATAAATGAAAAGTGTGTTAGCTACAGTTATTTTGCATATTATAAAGTCAGAATTATTTCTAACTTCATGCTGTCCAATTACTTTACCCCTACCCCCTGGATATGCAAATATATAGCCCAAGTTATGTAAGTCCAATGTAATCTGTAACCCGTCATTTGTTTTTACCTAAGTGTAAGCTAATTGTCTCTTTTTACAGACAGATAAAAATGGTTTGTTCTCGAGTGTGTACCATTACCTACAAAAGTACCATTTTTTCTTCTGCACTTTCATTCTTGACTCATTGTGATTCTCGCTGTCCTTTGACAGCACAGTTCTTAGTTCTTCACTGTCATTTTTGAACCTATTGACGCTTGCTTTAGCATGTATACTAGCCCTACAAATGTTTGTTCTTTACTTTCATCTTTGGAAAGTTGTGATTCCGACTGGTTCTTGTAATTCTCACTGTTGATTATCTTCTAACTGCATACTTGTTTCTTCTCGCTGTCACATATCTTCTAACCCCACAGTTCCCTGTCCTTCATTTTCATTTTCTTTCGTTCTGACTCTCATTGTCACATGTCTTGTAACCGCATAATTTTTTCGTGTTCTTCACTTTCGTTTTTGATTCATTGTGATTCTCGCCGTCACTTATCTTTCAACTGCATATTTCTATACTCTTCAATTTCAGTTTTGACTTGTTCTAATTGTCGGTTCTCCCAATATTTAAACTAAATATCTCTTTGATCTTTATTTTTGTTTATCATTGCTTCAGATATTTTTCAGTGCCTTTTGCTTTAGTTGCTTGTATGGGTCTTGTCACTTTTGATGGTCTAGGTTGTTCAGTATCAGCCGTAGTACACTTGCATTTTTCAGGTTCTTCTCTTGATCTTGTCTTATTTGATCGACCTTTTTTTCTTACAGTTTTGTCCTCGTTTGTTCTTGTTTGTGCTCATTTTGTGCTAGCGTTGATTCATGTTTATGTCCCCTGGATATTATGAAACTTCTGAAAATACCTTTTGAAATTCACATCACTGAATATTTTCAGATGCATTTGAATATTTCTAAAATTACGTTCTACGAATGCTTCTGAAACAGTTTTAACATCTATTTTCCTTGTGTTTTCACTTTTATTCAACATGATGGCTATACTATTTAGTCTGTCTGATTTATTATCGATGACATTCTTTTTTTTATTGGTTTTAGACTGGAAAATGATCTCTCTCCAGAAGCAGCGCTTGTTGATATCGTTTAAAATATTTCACAGTCTCGAAAATCACTTGTTAATTTTGATGGCGGCACGGGGCCCTTTCAAACTTCAAACCCAGAGGCCGATTTGGCCCAACCGTTCCAATTGCCTTTTTTCAGGCCTTGTTGTTTGTAAGCGACAGGTAAACGCAGCAGATGGCTGGTTTACATTTTTTCCAGTTACTGATTACCAATCAAAGAATTTCCAACTAGACAACATACTCAAAATACATTTATCGCTTGATGTCCAGAAAACAGTCTTCCCTTATTCTTCCTTGGATGATTTCACACCAGAGACCAAACACAGATAGAAAAATTGAGAAAATGTCGAATAGATCTGAAAATACTTTACCCGGAGAAAACTTAAGGTAAGAAGTACGAGAGAGAAGGCCGTTATAAATTAGTGTGACAGTCCCCTTGATCGGATCTGTAATTCTTAGTTTTCCTTCTTCTTTGACACTGCATCAAAAGTTATGAGTCGAAAAGGATTTACTGATTTAGAGAATTTAAAAAGAAATAAGGAATTTTGATTACAAAATGTTTCATTTAATCTCGGGGTGACAACCAGTTCGTGATGAAAAACTGAAAGTAAGGAGCAACCCGGCTCAATAGCAACCGAAACTCTAAGAAACGGAAGTTTTATACCAATAGATACATCCAAAGAATCGGATTTTTATGCTGACTTCAAATTTACAAGTTTCATCAAGTTTAATCTTATTCATCAAAAATTACAAGCCTGACGATATTTGTCTTATTTTCAACAAAAGGGGGAAACATCCTCTAAAATTCAGAAAATATTAATGAAAATCATACCATCAGATTCAGCGTATCAGGGAACACTCCTATCTGCAAAATGGAGGTTTCAACCTCCTATCCGCAAAAATGTGGAATTTTGTATTTTTTGCCAAAAGAAAGAGCTCGGATGCGTGTTTATTTCTTTTTTTTTGTTTATTTTTCTTCCCAGGGGTGATAATATTAACCCAGTGGTCCTAGAATATCGCGGTAGAGATCATTTGAACGAAAATTAATAATTTTAGTGTCATTTTTAAGTGACAAAAATTGGAGGGCATCTATGCCCTCTCCCACGTTCATTTTTATCCCAAAGTCACCCGATAAATATTTTGAGATAGTCATTTGGTTAGGCATAGTCGAAAAATCTAATAGACATAACTTTCAGGAGGATTTAATCCCCCACAGCCCCCAGGGGAAGAGCCGCAAGTTGTGGTCTTCGTCCGTTGTTTATATATAGCATTGGTTATTGAGAAGTATACAGACGTTTTTAGGGGGGTATTTCTGGTGGAAGGGGGTCAGGGGTAGAAGGGTACGCAGGAGGATCTTTTCATGTAGGAATATTTCACGCGAGAAGAAAATTCTCCATGAAGGGGGCACTCGGTTTTCCAGCATTATTTAAAAGCGATCAGAAATTAATTTAAAAAACAAGTTTTTTCAACTGAAAGTAAGGAGTAACATTAAAACTTAAAACGAACAGAAATTATTAGGTATATTAGGGGGTTCGTCCCGTCGTCAGTGCTTCGCTCTTTATGCTAATTTTTTTTTTTAGAACTTTCAAAAGAGCACTCTTTGTGATTCAGGGATCATTCTTAAGGAATTGGAACAAAATTCAAACTTTAGCATAAAGAGCAAGGTAATGACGAGGGAGCTAACCCCCTCATATACGTAATAATTTCTGTTCTTTTAAATTTTATGCTGCTCCTTACTTTCAGTTGAAAAAGTTTGCTTTTTTAATTTGATTTAACAAAAAGGCATAAATCTTACCAGTAAAGATTTTTCTACTCTATATATTTACCTAGTAATTAATATTTGATACTTGATATATACTCCTCAAGCATTGAGTCATATGAATTCAAATCCCGACCAGATCTGGCGACATTGGGTTGAGTTGGAGGGGCAAACCGGAAATCTTGGAAAACCTCGTCAGAAAGTATGGACGAGGGAGCTAACCCCCTCATATACGAAATAATTTCTGTTCTTTTAAATCTAATGTTGCTCCTTACTTTCAGTTGAAAAAGCTTGTTTTTTTTAGTTTAAATAAATAAAAAGACATAAATATTACCAGTAAAGATATTCCTGCTCTGTATATTTACCCAGTTTTTAATATTTGAAGCTTGAGAAGTATGATTCCTTGATAGTCCTTCAAATGTATGGCTGCTTTAAATAAGATCCCTTATGCGCATAAATAGGGAAAATATAATTTGACAAATTCGTCTTATTCACCTCTGCAGTAAAAATAAACTTACTCCTCCATACGCGATAGTGTAGAAGGTTGCAAAAAAGAGTGAAAACATAAATACTTGCATGTTGCTATAATACTGAAGATGCGATAAATGAACAATTGCTGAAATTTAACTTCTCTTTAGGAATTCCCATATGAACCTCTAGCTTTTATCTATCACGTAATACACCCTATGAAAGTGGAGATAAGCTGCCAAATTTACGAGCTCGTCTATTAGACCAATCCAGTTCCTCATCATGTACTCCCGTGACATTGTTCCCAAGTTCGTCTATGAAATGACTTAAAATTTGTGCTTGCTGACTAAATATAACGGACAAAGAATATTAATGACTATATTATCAATAACGTTATAAATAAAGAATACGGAAAAGCAAAACAACAACGTGAAATAGAGATTAAACAACTTTCAACATTATAGTCTTTTCCATTACGATATTATTTCTAAATAATTTTTGATACGCCATTTCATGGTTTGGCATCAAATTATAGCTAACTGTAGTAACTATAATAACTATAATATATAGGAAACCCATTTAGAGGATCGGAAATGACAATACTATGATTCTCATAGCAATTAGACGTGTACAGTGTCTTCATTATCAAGACAGAAACAGTTTCTAAGCTTAAATCCAAGATAGACAAATTTCTGCTTTTTATCCTTCCAGTGACGCCCTTGAAGTTGCAATGTTGGCATGTTTTAGCTACTATTTTGGAATAAATAAAAGCAAATATTTTCCAGTAAGATATTTTCGAATCAAAGGTTAAGACCTATATAGGAAAATGAGACGAAAACTAAAAGAAATTATTATCAATGAATAAACGAAACGAAAAAAGGACATAAATTAACAATGAATAATGGCATGAAGTTAAAAGATAGTGACAATAAATGAGTAAAATTGCTATAGACGAATAAATGAATTGTAAATAGAACAGGAATTGAAATGCGATACCAAGTCAAACTGGTCATTGTGACGAATTTTAAGTAGGTAGGTATGCGTTTATTTCGTCAAAGAAAAATTACTAAAATTGCACTTGCAATCAGTAATATGCTGCTCAATTTAGAAACCTAAAATGTCCCCGTTCAGCAGAAAGTAAGGACTTATTCGTGCTAAAATTAAACAAAACTCTGAAAAAGGAGCATTTAAAACAATAGGCAACAATAATTCAAAATTCTATAGAAACAATAATTCTAAAAACAATATTCTATAGTCAACAATATTCTAAAAACAATATTCTATAGAAACAATAATTCTAAAAAGAAATTCTATAGAAACAATAATTTCAAAATTCTATTGTTTATGGTGATTCTAAATTTTAAAAAGTTATCAGCTTTCAACTCACACACCAGACCTTACAAGTCTAAAAACAAAATTCGAAAAAGGGGGAACAAACCCCAAAAAAGTGGATAGGGCTGATGATAATTACATCATTAAATTCAGCAATTAAAGAGCTATTTACGGAGGTTTCAAGACTTTATCAGAGAAAACTTTTTTCTCTGATCACGGATGCGCGTTTATTTGTAGTCTTTATTTCGTTTCTTTTGCTGTTTCCAGAAGTAATCGAATCAAAACCACTGGTCCAGAACATCGAGGTATGGCTTATTCGAACGGAAATTATAAGGTCTAGTGCTCTTTTAAGTAGCGAAAGAGATCGTACCACAGCAAAGTGACGGTTCCTACTATTTTTGGTCCAGAATACCAAGCCAAAGTAGGGGGGGGGGTAGGGGAAATAAGGGCCTTCCTCTTATTTCAGACATTTTAACTGTGCAAAATAATAGGTTGTATTCATGCGCTTAACAGCTGAATTAGGTGGTGGCTTGAAGGATCTGAAGTGTAGTCACAAAGTTTTCAATGAAACGGGGGGGGGGGGGGCAGGTGCTAACAGGAGCATTATTTACACCAAGATTTAAATCAAAAACTTTTCCTTTATCCATATACATTTTTTATGTCTTTTCGTTTCTCAGGGTCATTCCCCCTGGTTCCCCTGCGGATATTCATGTGGATTTTTACAAAATACATTAGTTTGACAAACACGCTTTGAAACTATGAAAATGACAGTTTATAATTAGTTTTCAATATTTCAAATCCCCCCTTCCTCCACAGAAAACAGTTGAAAGAGTATAGCCTACTTTTCCAGGAATGATTATGACTCTCGAAGCCTTTGTGTACGAATATTCAACTAGTATATAAGAAATGGGGCTGGAAGAAGGGTGCGACGCCAGCCTCACAAGTAAGAGAGCCTGGAACAGTTTGTTTTAGATCTTAAGTAAAGAGCAACTCCTATCAATAGAAAATAAAACTTTTAAAAACTTTCTAACTTATTATTAAATTATTTTCAGCAAAGTAACTTATTATTTATGCTAATTTTATAGATTGAAAATGTATCATTTCTAAATTTACTGTTAGTACATGCATATCTAAAAAAATTTTATAAATACGAATTCAACTCTTCAAAAAAGGGGTGCGATTTTGGTAGAATTCATACGATGAGCTTCGACATGCATGACAATCCGAAAGCAACTATCTACAAGATATGAAATTTGTTATTTTTCCGGAGAAGGATTGGTATCCAAGTTTTCATCCATAGTCGATACTCGTAGATTATTGAAAGAGTTTGAAATGAATACTTAAAGATTTAGTGTCTTTTTAAACAACAGAGCAAACGAAGCAACAGGAAAGTGCCATATTCTACCATTTCGGTCCGAACAGGGCCAAAATATTATTCAACAACAATTCTGGAAACTACTGTGAGCACTTATTATACAGCGTTCCTGTGCTAGAGGCAAATATATCAGTGGTATGGAAAACGAAAGTTGAATAAAAAGAAATTTGTATCAAATGAAAGCAAAAATATACCTTAGAGCTCAAGTCAGACTAAGGTTTCTCCGCATGAATGGGAGGCTGCCGCCTCCTTGACATCCCACTCATTATGCTAAAGTTTAACTTTTTGCTCCCAATACATTAAGATTGACCCTTTAGGCAGAAAAAGCGAATGGAAGTGAGCAAAAAAAAAATTCCCATAATCCCTCAAGAATATATTACGTATGCTTTTGTGGAATGTCACCCAAATAGGGTTGACGACCAGGCCTCAAAGCTCAATACCTCTATATTTCCAAAGTAAAATAAAAGAAATATTAGTTACGGCAACCCATACAGAACTGTATTCCTCCGCCCTTACCACATTCTTTGCCAGCTATCAGATCCTTCCTTACCCAAAAATATCCCCCTGCTTGATGTTTTAAAGACGCATATTCTCTAGCCAACGTCTGCTCCTAGCTGGACAATCTTCTATCAGACGCCTCCTTGTTTTAGCAGTTATCTTGCAAATTCGGAATACTCACACATCAACAATCAATTCTTGAAAGGTGCATCCCAAAATTACTAATTTAAGTTATGGCTTCAGTAACCATTTTCAACTCCGACTTTTTCGACTCCGATAAATTGACTAAACAGTTTGAAACAAACCGTTCAGTCAGTTTTGTATTCAACTTCCGTCGTACTTCCTTTTTTTCAGTCTATCCCACCTTCCAACTTCGTATTTCTTTCATTTCTTATATTACTCCATCTCATCACTACTGCTTTCCAGCACCACACAGAAATGGGGATGAATGCTTCTGGTAGGCTCTTCAGTGATGTCTCAGTCTTCACCGCTTCATCTTCTAATTCATTACTCTCAATCCCAGAGTTTCCTGGGGACCACATCATATTGGTACGGTTTCCTTAAGCTGCTAGATTATTCAATGCTTTATAGCAATCTAATTCCCTTCTTTCATAACTCTTTTTATTCAAGGGCTTTAAAGCATGCTTGGTTGACTGTTAAAATACACATTTGTCTGCAAATGCAATCCTTTCGCATCAATGCTGTAGCTGCCCGTTCTATACAGAACTTTTTATCTTGGAGCACCGTAAAACGACTTCCTAGATGTTAACTAATCATTTTTATTATCCAAATCGAGGGTATTCTGGGAATTACAATGTCAGTTCCCAACTTCCCCTTCAAATCTCGAGCCATTTGTAAAGAAAATTGCTGCAGTACTTCTGTGGAGCAGCTTCATATCCTACTCCATTTCTCTCCCATCCTGTATGACAATCTGGAATTACTTTTAGGGTTTTATTATTGGATGGCACCTGTTTTTCTTAAGCACTTCAAACTTCTCACGTTTAAGCATCATTGAGTTTCATATATCGACGTTGCTTTTAACTTCCAGATTTGTATTTGCTTCCTATTTGTCCATAGACCATTAATCCCCAGTCTGACATTACGGTGTACCGCATTTTCTTCTATAAAATTTCGTATGGTTCGAATTCCTAGCATCAGCTTCATGGACGTTGTATGCGGTCCGTGGTATATTGAGGTTATAATTAAGTATGTTAGCCTTAGAATTCTTGTTAGAGGGGTGGTATTGCTTCTGATCTTAGTCGAACTGACTAAAACTACTGCTGTATATGAAAGAATTGGTCTTATTACCGTCTCTTATACATGAAACGATTATACTGAGAAGATTACTTTCAATGGTCCCATTGTCTAATTTAATATGAAAGTCAAGAAATTTCAATCTACTTTTAAAATCCAAATTATTTTGATTATTATAACCTATTTGCGCTGAAAATTACATTTTTTCTACTGAAAATTCGCTTAAATTTTAATAATTTCAATATTTTGTTGGAATTCAATAAGGAAGTCACAATTCCAACAGAGAAATTGGATTTTTTCTAACTTGTTTGAATTCACTAAGCAAGTCACAATTTCGACAGAAAGCTTAGATTTTTTTACTTGTTTGAACTCGAGAAAAAACATTTTTTTGGAAATCTATTTTTTTACAATGTACCAAAAATAACGTTTTTTTTAATTAAAAGGGCTATCGAAAGAAATTTTGAGATTGACAATCTGTTGGAATTATTGACAATTTACATTGTCTACAAGTTTCAAATCTTACCAGATCAAAATGTCAATCTCTGCAATTGTTTGCTGCAAAACAGAAATATTAGCCTGAATAGGCAAAATCATATCGAGCTAAACTTGGGAGATAGCCAATCAGCTTTTAAGTATCAAAAACCTACATAAATTTCCTCCTGCTTTCGTAGGACATGCTGCCATATAATCCGATATTCATCTCTAAACCGCAAGAAATATAGGTTTATCACATATTACGGTAATAGTACAGGTTATATAGTATTGCGTAACTGCATACTAGCTATTGGGGGTAGTCAGCAAACTTTTTTCGGAAAGAGTGTCCAAATCTTTGAGAGTGAATTTTTAGGCCAGGAGAGGTCCTTCCTGTCGATGTAGAAAGGTGATTCAGCATCTGGAAGAATGGTTCCCTTAATATTGTATAAATATTTTTGGTATGGCTTAAAATGTAAATACTTCTCAGGAGCATGATTTCCCAGCAAATCCTTCTCTAAATTGTAAATTTCATCTCCTTAAAAACTACATTTCAGGGCTCTCTTAAAAAATTGTTTAGGGGATTTCTTTTTCTGGGATTATTTTATTTTGTAAGGAATGTTGAGGGAAGTTAAATCTTATTGTAAAGGCCAGAAAACTTTATGTGAAAGCTCATCTCCTTTTTGCAATACGAACGTACAGAAATTAAAAATTTAAAAAATATTGAAAAGAAACAGCAACATTGAATCATAAAACTATCACAAGCTGTACCTTTTACGAGAGGGGATGCCTCCCCCTCAAGCTCCCACTCTTTACGGTGAGGTTTCAGTAGTGCTTAACTGCATTGAAATTATTCTGTATATGTGTTCTCTCTTCCAGTAACCTTCCTATCTTTATGCTCAATTTTTTAGTGCCTTACGAGAGCATATACGAGCAATGTCTTATTTATCAATTGCCTTTAAAAGAAATCAAAAATAAATTTTTTATTTGGTTAAACAAAATATGCACCAAAAAACTCCTTCATTCTCAAGACACTTTTAAATTTTTTTGTCTCATTCTAATTGCTTTTGTTTGAGCTGTCTTTTTTAAAGTATCGAGAGCCAAAGATCAAACATCAGAATCAAAAGGGGGTATTGGAGGGAGTGTAGCTCCTCTCATATACGATTTAATTTATATTTCTCAAATACGAAATAAATTCTGTTTCTTTAAAGTTTCAATTTCACTCTTTACTTTCATTTGAAATTAAACTTGTTTTTTTTAATATAATCTTCAAAGAACTACTTTGTTGCTCGTGTTCACCGACAATGGCTGGTTAGATATTAGTTGCACGTAATTGGAGTTTTCCAGTTGTAGTTGTCTTAGAACAAGTTTGAGAAATTAAATATCAATTCGAGTTTGGCCACTTTCAAATTTTGTCAGACTTTCCCATGAAATTAAAATGAACAGTAAAATATTAAAAGGTCAGATGAGCTGGTTAAGAAATCGGAGTCAGGCCACTTCTCCATGATTTCATATCAGAGTTGTTCCAAATTACCTGTGCTGGGGAGTCTACTGGGCAATATATTTGGGCAAGAGTCCATTGGGTTGTCTACTGGGCAATAGCGCGGAGTCTACTGGGCTGCTTAATATTTTATGTGAGTATAAGTCATTATATTTTACAAAAAAACTCGAAAACTTTTAGCACAAAACGTAAGGCATGTGATTATCTGGACCGTTTTAGTAGAGGTCACTCGTGACTATTAATGCTTGGCGTATAAATTAAGATGTATGTAAATGCAATTAGCAAGGACTTTCAAATGGACTTTTGCGTGTTGTCAAATCTTCAGGAAATGTAATACCCATTTACCGATATGGCATTTTGTCAAACACAAGGAGCCGCGTGAGTTTCTTGTTCTTGTTTCAGTTAAAGAGCGTCCTCATTTCTTTTTAATGACTGGTTCTGTTGACAATTTTCTAAATAAAGAGATTTCCTAACGAATAAAGAAAGAAAAAAAATACTAGAAAAACTTAAACATAAGCTTTTCTTTCAAATGCTCTAAAAAATAAAAGCATCTTAATGTCCTGCTGTAAGGAAAAATTAATGTATCAAATAATTAAAATGGAAGCAGAGGTTTGTCATGGAAATTTTTGCAACTATTCTAAAACGACTTTCTATTTCATACTGCTTTTTCGTACTGTTTCGTATTTCGTATTTCGTACTGTTTCAGTTAAAGAGCGTCCTCATTTCTTTTTACTGACCGGTTCTGTTGACAATTTTCTAAATAAAGAGATTTCCTAACGAATTAAGAAAGAAAAAAAATACTAGAAAAACTTAAACATAAGCTTTTCTTTCAAATGCTCTAAAAATAAAAGCATCTTAATGTCCTGCTGTAAGGAAAAATTAATTTATCAAATAATTAAAATGGAAGCAGAGGTTTGTCATGGAAATTTTTGCAACTATTCTAAAACGACTTTCTATTTCGTACTGCAAACACTTTGATTTTTAGGCTAAAAAATTTCAACTTTCCTAATGCCTGGGTAAGAGAATTAGTTTTAATTTATTTATTTTTAAAAAAAAATTGTTGTTTTTTTGTTCTAAATTTGGGAAGTCTCAAAACTTTTAAAATTCTGATTCTTCCCAGTTTTGATTTTAGCGCAAGAGTACCCAATTTTATGTTTTTTCTTGATTGGGGCTGGGGGAATAGTCGTTCAAACGTCAAATATGAGGGACATTTATGTCAAATTTCAATGCAATCAAACTGTAGGCTTATCCCTTCAATTTCATTATTTTCGTATTATTGTGTTTTCGAATGTTGTGTTTTCGCTTTTGATTTGTACTTACTTAGTGTTTGTAAAGTTACTTGGTCCTTAGTAAATGTGTTGAGAGCAACACTTTGGTTTTGTCCCGTTTCTTTTTTTTTCTTTTTTTTCTATGCCGCCGATCTCAGCTTATTCCTGGAAACTGGTAAGAGTTTAACCTGTGCGTTTTTTACGAAAAGAGTGGACCTCAGGCCGGATTGATGAATATGACATTACATTTTGGAAAGCTCCGCAGAACTCTTGCCTGGGGCCAAAAAGGATGGTTTTTTCTTGTCCACAAGCCAGAGCCTATGGTGTACGAAGTGAAGTGGAGTTATATAGATTATGTCAGAGATGAGTATCTGAAGTTGTGCCAACCGAGCTTTCGTTTCATCGAACCATATTTCTGCTAAAAGAGTGGAAAGCTCCGTTCTAGCAGGCAAGCAGGCAGGCACCACTTTCAAATTGAAGATGGACTAAAATATATAAGTGTTAAGTATATGCGGCAGTTACCCGGCCCCACAGCCAATGTATCTTCTTTGAGTGATAAATAGAAAAATTTACATAAGCAAAAATGTGGTATTTTCCCACGGGTCCGAAAGTGCTGCCATCTATTGTTTCTACTCATTTCTGTTCCTGATTTCAGCTAAAGTTTATCATTCGGTTTTTCAGACTTGGGATTGCGGTAGAGAAATGGTATCAGATGTGCCTAATAAACTTTAAAAGTTCTCTCATTGCTAAAGAAATTGAAGCTTATCCTTTGCTCCTTTCTAAGTGGTGACGTTAGAAAGTTGGTCTACGGGAAAAAAAAATTCAACTTTAGAACTAAGACAGATAGAATTGTTTTTTCGACGGCAATCGATAGCTCTTGATGAGCTGATCAAAGTATATTCCATCCATTTTTTGGTACCAAAATTCCTTCATGAGGTGTACCAGTTTGAAAGTTTCAAGGGGTTGACAACTTCAGTGGTAATGTACACACTGAAACGAAATCTAGGCCGATACAAATTTTGAGACATATAGAGGACTTGTAAGCAACAGTCGGCTGTTAGGTAATAATCACTTTCGGCAATGAGGGGTTAGCAACTTTTGCAAGTTGGTGTATCTATTATTTGTTCCCAGTGTGTTTGATGGTAAAACCAATTTCGTTCCAGTGGTAAGACATGTAGGGGACTTGTAAGTAATAATCGGCTGTTGGGCTACAGTCAACTTCAGCGATGAGGGGTTTCAAACTATGCTATTTGGTGTACCCATTTATTTGTCTTCAGTGAACTTGATGCCTATCACGGGAGAGGGACTTATAAGTAAGAATCGGTTCACTTTGGGTGAGAAATTTGTGCAAATTTGTGCACATTGTATTCGATCTCTTTAAATCTGACAGAATTAAGTGTTTACGCAACAGGTACAAACGATAACGTTAAAGAATGAGGTAGTTTCGTAATAATTAGTTTCCCCTATGGTATTTTAATCCTGAAAAGTTAGGGATAGTTTTATAATACCAACTAGATTATATAAGATATTGTTCCAAGTTTTCATTCGTCACGATGTCTATGATTGAAAAGGGTAAAGTTCACCTGGCTGCAAAGTCAATTTAGTCCTTTTTTTCGATACTATTTTGTAGTTGTTGTTTTTTCAACGCTGAGGAATAGTCTTTGGTCATGTGATAACTGATTGCGTTCTTGTTTAAAAATACCGTTTTAAAAACTTCGATAGGCTGATAACTTCATCATTTAACCGATAGTGAAGAAACAAGCACAAAAGAGAATGTAAAACAATGAGAGAGTTTCGTAATAATTAATAGAATCTCATCTGTGGTGTTTTGATCCTGAAAAGTAAGGGATAGTTTTATAATACCAACTAGATTATATAAGATACTAGCTGTTGGGGTGGCGCTTCGCGCCACCCCAACACCTAGTTGGTGGGGGCGCTTTGCGCCCCCCCCCAAGCCCCCCCGCGCGCGTAAGTCGTTACGCGCCATAATAGTTACGCGCCATTGTAGTTGTGTCCCTATGTCCCACCTGTGAATATATATATATATATATATATATATATATATATATATATATATATATATATATATATATATGGTTTTAACTACGTAAAACTTGCGAATATACAACATTCTTTGCTGTCCCATTGTCTTTGCATATAAATAGATTGTCAGGTTTACAGACTCTTGAACATGCAACATATAATGGTCCATGGGAAAACAATCTGTATTCAGATCTATACCTCATGATTCTAATGATTGCCCTTGAGCTTTGTTGATGGTGATTGCTAATCGACCATTCCCTGTCCCGGTGTCCCGGTCGTCATTTATATCCCCCTGTTTCCCCCGGTGTCCCCGTTGTAGTTGTGTCCCTGTGTCCCGGTCGTCATTTATATTCCCTGTGTCCCGGTCGTCATTTGTATCCCGGTGTCCCGGTCTGTATATACATTCGTTTTTTAGTTTTGTTTTTCTCCTTTATTTTTTTCCTTTTTTTTCTTTTTTAGTTTATTTAGATTTTTAGATTTTTTAGTTTTTTTATTAGTTTTTAGTTTTTTTTTCTTTTTAGTTTTTTTGTAGTTTTTACCTTCTTTTTAGTTTTGTTAGTTTTTTTTTTTTTACTTGTGTCCTGGTCGTCATTTATACTCCCTGTGTCCCGGTGCTTTGTTGATTGCTAATCGAACATTCCTTTTGTCCTGGTCGCTTTCTCTTTGAGTGTCGTCATTTATTTTTTTCTTTTTTAGTTCTTTTAGTTTTTACCTTTTTTAGTTTTTTTTAGTTTTTTAGATGAAAATTTTTTTTTAGTTTTTTCCTTTTTTTCTTTTTAGTTTTTTATTGGTTTTTACCTTTATTTTAGCTTATTTTTCAGTTTTTTCCTTTTTTTTAGTTTTTTTTTTTTATTTTTTTTTAGTTTTTTACCTTTTTTTAGTTTTAGTTTTTTTTAGTTTTTTAGCTTTTTTCATTTATACTCCCTGTGTCCCGGTGCTTTGTTGATTGCTAATCGAACATTCCTTTTGTCCTGGTCGCTTTCTCTTCGAGTGTCGTCATTTATTTTTTTCTTTTTTAGTTCTTTTAGTTTTTACCTTTTTTAGTTTTTTTTAGTTTTTTAGATGAAAATTTTTTTAGTTTTTTCCTTTTTTTCTTTTTAGTTTTTTATTGGTTTTTACCTTTATTTTAGCTTATTTTTCAGTTTTTTCCTTTTTTTTTAGTTTTTTTTTATTTTTTTTTTTTTTAGTTTTTACCTTTTTTTAGTTTTTTTAGTTTTTTTAGTTTTTTAGCTTTTTTACTTTTTTTATTAGTTTTTAGTTTTTTTTGTAGTTTTTGCCTTTTTTTTAGTTTTTTTCAGTTTTTTTTTTTAGTTTTTTATTGGTTTTTACCTTTATTTTAGCTTATTTTTCAGGTTTTTCCTTTTTTTTAGTTTTTTTTAGTTTTTAGTTTTTTTAGTTTTTTACCTTTTTTTAGTTTTTTTAGTTTTTTTAGTTTTTTAGCTTTTTTATTTTTTTTTTTAGTTTTTAGTTTTTTTTGTAGTTTTTGCCTTTTTTTAGTTTTTTTAGTTTTTTAGCTTTTTTATTAGTTTTTAGTTTTTTTTGTAGTTTTTGCCTTTTTTTAGTTTTTTTAGTTTTTTAGCTTTTTTATTTTTTTTATTAGTTTTTAGTTTTTTTTGTAGTTTTTGCCTTTTTTTAGTTTTTTCAGTTTTGACGTCACCTGATCCAGTTTTTTCAGGTGACGTCACCTGATCCATCCACAGATCCACACACAGACAACTTATTTTTATATATATAGATTGCTCCGAGTTTTCATCCGCCACGATGTCTACGATTGAAAAGGATAAAGTTCAACTGGCTGCAAAGTCAATTTAGTCCCTTCTTTCGATACTATTTTACTGTTGTTTTTTCAACGCTGAGGAATATCCTTTGATCATGTGATTACTGATCGATAGCGAAGAAACAAAACCAAGGTGTTGCTCTCGCAACACTTTAGTCGACGAAGCCGGACAAAGGTTGCCGCAACACTTCACGTTGTCCGGGCAACGTAGGTCTAGTTTGATTTCTCATTGATACAGTGCGATCTGATCAATTTACACAGTTTATCTCAAAACTGATAAGGTTATTATTTTGATCGTACTCCATTTTTCTCCTTTTTTTCTATTATCCCCAGTTTTTTTTTTCCTATCTGTATTTTGCTCCGTTTATTTCTAATTTCTTTTGGTGCAAATTTACTTTTTGAGTTGTAGCTGTGAAATGCCGGGTTTCCGGTTGAGTCACTAATAAAATATCTATTTATCTATCTATCTATCTATCTATCCTGAACCCTCCCCGAAAATTTCCACCGCCCCTGCACCCCCCTCCTTTAAAACAACCGCCTGCAGGCATACGTGTCCATTCATACATATGTGTGATCATATACCGTCATCTTTGTATGTATAGTAATCAATTCCAAATTCGTTATACCCCCTAAAACAAGGGTCATTTTAGATCAGCAGGATTGAATTTCCTGTCTTAGAGTGACGACACGTCAAGTTGTTGGAACTAGATATTTATTTTCGCTACGTCATATTGGGCCAAATATTTGGAAAAATTTGCCCGAAATTTTGAAAAAATCGGCAAATGTGTGTGATTTCCGTAGAGACCATTAAATAATTTATCTCCGGTTGTATGATTTTTTAAGAATAGTTAATTGGATTTCTTTCACTCTGAACTTCTCACCAAAAGAAACAGTTAGTGCAAATAAATTGTTTAGTTTTTTTTTTGTTGGATAGAAACAGGTTTTTTTTTCGAGTGTGTTGGTAGGTGGAATGTCATGTTATTTGAGAAGGTTGTTGTGACCAGGAGTAGAACATTGTAGATTTGTTTTCTTTTTACTTCTTCTTTTTCTCTTCTTCTGTTTTTAATTTTTATTCCTATATTTAAGGGGTTTCTCCAAGCAAGTGAAAGCTTACGGAAGGTTGATTATTTTGCTGTATTAAAAAATCCGCTATAAAAAAAGGTCAAGTATCCTTTAAACATGTAAAAAAGAAGTGCAAAACTACTTAGAGTGAGTGGTATCTTTGGTCTTGGTCCTCTCTAACAATTTTGGGTCTCTGTATTCTGTACAGAAAAATATAAAATGACAACTCTGACTGAACAGGCAGATGGAGGCAAATGGCAGATGTCTTTTAAAACTGAAACAGTCAAACACTTTTTTTTAATATTAATGTTTAAAATTTTTTAGTATTTTTATATTACAAGCAATTTCAACATCACAAGAATATAATATCAATATTGATTCTAATTGTGAAAAATTTCTTAAGTTTAGTACCTATCGAAAGTAGTAACTGGCATAACACATTTAAAACAACTAGAAAAACAGATTATATACCTAGGAAAATGGGCGTGGTCTTAAAAAAAGTATATTAACAAATTCCGTGTGTTTGAAACCTTCCAGGATGACCTTCCACATATTTCAAAGATGATTTAGTCCGTATGATTAAGTTTGAACAATAAGTTTCATTCCAAATGAAAGTGAAAATTATGCTAATATTAAAACTTAAAATTGAAAAAGAATTATTTTAGAAACGAGGTACATGCTGTCTCAATAATGTTTTTGTTCTATATTTCTGGAAGCCTTTTAAAGGATATATCAGTAAAGTCGGTTTGTAAGTGCACCAGTAAAGCACCAGCTATTTTGTAAACTAGTGAAAGAACCATTGCCATTACACCAGTAATTGCACCAGAAGCACTGGTAACTGCAATTATTTGATTCATTGATTGCCTTTCAGAACATTTGAACCAAAAATATTAGTGCTTAAATTAAATGGAAAAAAATAATACCTCCAATTCCCATAGAAGTTTCGGAAAAATAAATAAAAACAAAACAATCCAAATTACTTTTGTTTTAGACAGATTCTCGGTACACTGAAAAACGGTCCAATTTAACGTAAAGAATGACGAATCGAGGGGGCACAGTCGAGGGACCATTTCATACACCTCTACAATCTTTACAGCTGGGTTTTTAGGTTACAGGGTTTTAAAGTAATTCATACTTTCCCAAAAAATCTGCTTTTCCCTAAAATATTTAATTGTGACATCCTACCACCCCAACCGAATGACAACCAGCTTTCCGTTTACCCCTAGATGGCCGGCCAAAAATACTGATCTTCAGAAATATGTTTTCCTTCATCCGCTGATTGTGCCCTAGCCCTTTCAGCCTTTCTCTCATTATAAACCTAGAAAGCGGTAATGAACTACGTTTTTCGTACAGTTTACTGTTGGAAACACGGGCAGTCGGTCGAGTAGCCAAGACAATGTGTAGGCAATTTCTTGGGAAAACACCTAGTAGATCCTCCTCCGTCTTCTAAAGCACCCACGTTTCAGAACATTACTTGACCACTGTCATTACTGTAGCTTCCATTATTCTAATCTTGGTTCAGAAACCCATATTCGTATTCTTCCAAACTTTTTTCAACTGCGAAACAACACCCTAGACTTGGCTTTTCTACTTTTAATATCTTTACCTCACCCGATGTCTTTACTAATAATACTTCCTAAATAGGTAAAGTTATCTACTTGATCAATCATCTTGTTACCTACTATCATATCTTTTCACTTATTTCTAGTCTTAGTGACTTACTCTTCTTAAGATTAATTTTCCGCCCCATTCTTGCGCACTGAACCCTCAAAACCTCCAAAACTTGGGTATTTTGCTAACATGTTCATATTATCTAGGAGGTTTAAATCATCAGCATAATCTGAGTCTAGGAGAGTTTTACTTCCTTAACTGATTCCGAGTCCTCTAATTGCCTTAACTCTGCTCCTTAGAACAAAGCCCGTCAGAACGACCCATGTAAATTAAAGATAAAACGCAACCCTGGTAATTGGACTTTCGCTAAAATTCCTCTATCAGCTGAATCAAACGCTTGCTTATGATCTATAGCTACTATTACTATTTATAACAACTCACTGCAGCACCAAACCGGCTGAGGCCAATACAGCTACAAACACCATTTGATGGCTCAGGCACTTCTGAATTATAAATCTAAGCGTGAAAATCAAACGCTTGCTTATGATCTATAGCTACTATTACTATTTATAACAACTCACTGCAGCACCAAACCGGCTGAGGCCAATACAGCTACAAACACCATTTGATGGCTCAGGCACTTCTGAATTATAAATCTAAGCGTGAAAATCAAACGCTTGCTTATGATCTATAGCTACTATTACTATTTATAACAACTCACTGCAGCACCAAACCGGCTGAGGCCAATACAGCTACAAACACAATTTGATGGCTCAGGCACTTCTGTATTATAAATCTAAGCGTGAAAATCAAACGCTTGCTTATGATCTACAGCTACTATTACTATTTATAACAACTCACTGCAGCACCAAACCGGCTGAGGCCAATACAGCTACAAACACCATTTGATGGCTCAGGCACATCTGAATTATAAATCTAAGCGTGAAAATCAAACGCTTGCTTATGATCTATAGCTACTATTACTATTTATAACAACTCACTGCAGCACCAAACCGGCTGAGGCCAATACAGCTACAAACACCATTTGATGGCTCAGGCACTTCTGAATTATAAATCTAAGCGTAAAAATCAATCGCTTGCTTATGATCTATAACTACTATTACTATTTATAACAACTCACTGCAGCACCAAACCGGCTGAGGCCAATACAGCTACAAACACCATTTGATGGCTCAGGCACTTCTGAATTATAAATCTAAGCGTGAAAATTTGGTATGACACATCCTCTCGCCTTCCTAAAACTACGCTGCTCTTCTTTTCAAGTTTATCTACAACACATCTAAGTCTAAAAACCGTCATCATGTTAAGTAATTAGCTTCCCATAGAAACCAAGCTACTGTCTCTATAATTACCACACTCGCCTTTTACTACCTGTCTTTTTGGGGAGCTCAATTAAAGTTTTCCTAAAATCACTAGGTACTTCCCTTTTTTCAAAAATCATAATCACAATCCTCAGTAATTTATTTCAAATCTCATAACCATCATAAGAAAAAGAACTTGTTTATTACACAATAAGAACCGGAGGGCTTATTATCTTTTAATTTTCTTAGTATTGTCGCTAATTCTTCCTCAAAAAAATAAATCTTCTTTCACATCCAAAAATCTTTTCTATATATTTTCCTTTAAATGTATCACGGCTTAGCTCATTCTCAAAATGTTCTGCCCATCTCTCTTTAACTACTTCATTAACACTTATTTTGGTGCCTTATTAACACTTATTTCCCGCCTTTTACTGGGACAAGTCCAAATTGACTACTCCTTCTCAATTTATTAACATGCCAGTACAATATTTTACTAATATGCCGTTTGGTTGCATATTCCAGATATACAGCAATTTTATCCATGGCCTCCACTTCACACCTCCTTAATTCGTATTTTAAAACTGTCTTCACCTTCTTAACATTCTTTTTATATACATTTGATCTTAAAAAAAATATATTTCATTTTTAAATCTGATCTATGCAATCTATTAGGTGTGATCTGTGTGATCATGTGATCTATATTTCTTGCTATTTTCATATCGACAATAAAAAAAAAAATTAGGAAAGAAGGGATTTTGGAAAATTCTAGCGATATTCCAAAATGTAGGTAGAATCTATGATGTGGACTATCCTGTAATATTGATTTTTATATTTTTATCTCTTTCAATTCTTTCTTTTTTTTTGGGATTGGTGGCTCAGACCGCATAGCAGGGTAAGATAAGGATTTAGATAACGAGAGAATAATTTTTGTTAATACGAAAATGGTTGCAACTGTGGAAGGGGTGCCCTATGACAAAAGTACACGTAGATACGCAATGGGACTAAAAAGTACGAATAATTACTTCCTTATAGACTGGGTCTCGCACCGCCATCTATAGTACATGACACTAGTCAATGCTTTGTAACCAAAGACGTGTAAACTAGGTGCACGATCAGAAAGATATCTGTCTGAATTACCATCAAGGATTTTTTTCTTCTTTTTTTTATTGTATTTTAACTAGAATGAATTCGAACTACAAGTCAGAACCAACATTTAAATGGACAGAACTCCTTGTTTCAAATAAGTAAGCAAATTGTTTTATTTAACATCTATCTTACCCCGCTATTATAAGTCAATCCCAAACACGAAACAAGTATTAAAAGAAAAAAGAGTATGAATAAATTATATAAGGTATCTTGTATAATATATGTTACCTATATTTTAGAATATAGGTAAAATATTTCAAAGCTCCTTCTTTTCTTCATATTTTTATTTATCATAATTCTTCTTTGACTGTTCAAATTTACATGTGGTAGGAGTTTTCCAGTGTTAATAGTCTACGGGAGGGGGATTTTCTGCGGGGGGCGAATTTTTCAGTGATATTTTGGAGATTTTTTAGTCTAGAGGAAGGGTTCTACGATGGATGTAATTTCTTTTTTTTGGGGGGGGGGGGCTTTGCGCATGGAAAAATTTTCTGGGGGTTCAGCTAGATCCTCCAAAATGACATGGAATAGAAAAACCACAATAGGGTTTTCCGATGTTCCATATTTGATCGTGTAATTTTTGTCCGAATTGCTTTGCTTTTGACGTGTTTTCCCCTCTGTCTGGAAACCAGCCAAATTTTCTTGGGTTTGTACTTTTTGATGGGTAAATTTAAACCTACTGAATTTATGAACTTGGAATCATCATGAAAAGCAAATTCTGGATATGCATATTCCGTTGTCAAACACTCTTTTTTTTTAGAATTTTGGCTACTATTAGCACGAGTAACTCCCTGCTTATAATTTGCTATCAACAACTCTTAAGCGAATTGTCAAAATATTACAAGATAGCCGGAGGTCAATGCTCCAACTTTGATGGCTAAATGGAAAAAGCAGTGGATGTACCATTTGTTCCAAATTAACCCTTTAAGTCCGGATGTCCTTTTAAAAGGACAAGCACGTTTGGTTGGTAGCAATGACTCGTGTATGGTTGCAATTGGTATATAACATCTCTTATATGATTCAGCAGTTCAACACGTGTCAAACAAGATGCCGCACAACGCGGTGTGACACTCGGTTCAGTTGCTAGGCCAAGATTGGTGAGAGAGGTCCAAAAAGGGGTGAAAGGTGGGTATTGATTAAAATATTATAAAAATTATTAGATGACTTTCAAAAATTCTAGAAAAAAATCAGAGTGTAGTTAGATAAGGTTAAATTAGAATTTGATAAAAGGCTAGGATCCAACGGTAACAATGCTGGTGTATGAAGTAGTTTCTGACAAGCTGTCCTTTTGAAAGGACATCCGTCCGTAAGGGTCAACAACTTGACGGCTATTTCATGAAAGAACATCGAAGGAAAATAATAAGTGTATTTAATATATTTGAATGTGTTTTAACGAATTTATATCCAAATTATATTTCAAGATGGGTGACAAGTTTGAGAAGGCATTGAAGGAGTCATGAAACTTGCGCACTCGGCGAAATTTTGAACCAGAACAAGCCCTAGAAATGCTTATGGAACTACAAGATAGAGATGTTTCCGGGATGTTGGATCTTTCAGATTACGGTGATGACGAGAGTGATAGCCAGTATTTACCGCTGAACCCCGAACTAACCGACTTCTACGAGTTAACGCTGCTGGGACCAATGTGAGACAGCCCCCTCCCGATAACTTTCTTGAGTCCCATGATCTTGAAGAACCTGGGCCCTTTACTAGCTCTTGGCCCTCTACTAGCTCTGTCAGGGAAACTGAAGATCAGCAACCTTCAGCCAAAAAGGTAAACCGACGAAATAGGGGCGAATGCAAGTGGTGTTACAAGGACTTCGAACCTTACATTGAATATCAGCAAGTTATAGGTGCATATACTCCCCCACCAACAGAGTCCATGTCCCCAGCCGAATATGTTTCTATGTTTTTCTCTGATGAAATGACTGATAAGGCATTGTTAGAGACGAATCGCTATGCAATGACGAAGGAGAACAAATTCATCGACTTCACAAAACAAGAGATTTACTCTTACCTTTCAATAACTCTCTTATTGGGAATAATAAGCTTGCCTAGCTACAAGCTCTACTGGGAGAAAGAGCTGAACTATAATCTCGTCTCTGAAAAGATGTCCCGAGACAGTTTCACATTGATCCGAGGGTACTTGCACTTCGATGACAACAGTAAGTGCAAGCCAAAAACAGATCCTGGACATGATCGTTTGTTCAAGGTGAGGCCCATAGTTGACCTGCTTCAAGAAAATTTGATGAGAACTGAGCCTGAAGAAAGAAACATTATAGATGAACAGATTATCCCATTCAAGGGAAGATCTGTTATGTGGCTGCATCTCCAAAACAAGCCGCACAAGTGGGGGCTCAAAGTATTTACTCAAGCTCGAAGTAGTGGGAGCATGTATAACATCGAAATTTACCAAGGCCGAGGAACTGTGAAAGCTGGGCCCTTCGGTCTTGTTGGAGATGTTGTTATGAGCTCTTGAGATCCCTGGAACCCAAAGCGGGGCCCAAGATATTTTCCGACAATTTGTTTAAAAGCGTAGACCTTGTCGTTCATCTGAAGGAGACTGGATATGATTGGGTTCGGACTATTCGTCAGAACCTTCTTTCAGGACGCGAACTGATGGAAGAAAAGGAACTGAAACGGTTTCGTATGGGAAACGTCGACTGGACAGTTGAAAAATCGACAGATGTTTGCTTGGTGCGCTGGTTTGATAACAAAGTGGTCACACATGTGTCGAACTACGTTGCAGTTGATCCCAAGGATACCTGTAGACGTAGGGACTCCTCTGAGAAGAAATACGTGGAACGCAAAAAGCCCGCAGTGAACAAAGAGTACAACAAGTACATGGGTGGCGTGGACTAGGTTGATATGCTTATTGAGCTCTATCGCTCAAACCTGAAGGCAAGACAGTCGTATATGCGCATATTCTACTACGTTCTTGACAGTGCAGTAGTCAATGGCTGGCTAATTTATCGTCATCACTTCTGGCAGTCCAACGCTTCCTCTACTGCTGGCAGTCCAATGTTCCTCTACTGACGTTCAAAAACCATCATTGCATGCTCTCTCGGATACTCCAACACACCCCGAAGGCACCCTGGTAGACCATTATCTCTCTACTCACATTAACTCACTTATTTACATATACTTATTTACTTATTAACACATTAACTACTTACATTAACTCAGGAACCATTTTCCTGAGTTCAAAAAGATCAAAAACGCTGCCAAATTTGTCAGAAGAATACAAAAATCCTGTGTAGCAAGTACCTTTGAATTGCGCTATGCCTTGTTCCCGAAAGGAACTGTTTTCTCTCCTACCACAGGAGGTGAACTCTTTTTTACTTTTGTAGTAGCTACTAGTTTTGTCTGATACAAAAATACATGGCATTATTTGAAAAAAAATACTCCACTAAGGACGGATGTCCTTTTGAAAGGACATGACGGATCTCGAACCCAGAACCATATACCGAAAATGTGACTCCATATTCGAGTTCAGTTATTTTTTTTCATCTAGAAACATACTTCAAATATTTCTTTTCCTATCGATTCCATAATTCAGTACTTAAAGGGTTAATATCAGACACACTGATTCTTTTTGTTTGACGCGAAAAGCGTCGCTCATATCACTGTTTACAGCAGAGAGTTAACATCTGATTTGTGTAAAAAAAATTCATTTACCTTTCACACATATTAAGATATTTTATTTGAATTAAGGGTTCGCCCTGTTGCCATTACTGTAGTTGGATCAAAAAGACTCCACCACATTTCTAGTACATTATTCACCGACTCCAATTAGCTTCTTACATACTTGAACAAATGGGATCAGCACTTGCTAATCAGCCTCATTCACTGGATATTACACTAGTTTCAAGAATATACAATTGTATAAATGGCCCTTGATCATCATTATGCTGAAGATTGTGTGTTCTATGATATATTTGAAAATCCATTCTGAAGTAGTAAGATCCATAAACGGGAATATGTACTTAGCTGACTGCCATTGACGAGAATTCAGGTAAACTTTCAACTGATTATATGTTCTCATGATAAACTTTGAAACAGTTAGATTGAGACGTCATCAACTCTTAAAAAAAACAGACATAGAAATTTGATCTACTTTAGCTTTTCGTGTGTTAAAAGAGGGAATATTTTTTCAGACAACTGTTCTGCTTAAAAGTGTTTGGCTTGGCAAAACACTGCAATTTTTAAGTTATTGAATAAAAAAAACACGTTTTTTTAACTGAAAGTAAGGAGTGACATTAAAACTTAAAACGAACAGAAATTACTTCGTATATGAAAGGGACTGCTTCCTCACCAACGCCCCGCTCTTTACGCTGAAGTTTGACTCTTTCTCTCAACTCTTCTTTTTAAAATATTAAAAAACTTTAGCGTAAAGAGCGGGGCGTTGGTGAGGAAGCAGTCCCTTTCAGGTACGATGTAATTTCTGTTCGTTTTAAGTTTTAATGTCGCTCCTTACTTTCAGTTAAAAAACTTGTTTTTTTTAAAATTTAATTTCTGAACGTTTTTGAATCAATGCTTGTTTTGATCTTGGCTCTCCGCAGAGGAATAATTAAAACGAAATTTGCATATTTATTTTTTTTTTGGCTAAATGACTTTCTCATAATTTTGATCGAATGATTTTGAGAAAAAAGAGCGGAGGAGGAAGCCTAGTTGCCCTCCGATTTTTTGGTTAATTAAAAAGGCAACTAGAACTTTTAATTTTTTACGAATCTTTTTATTAGTAAAAGATATACGTAAGTTATAAATTAGCTCACGTAAAGAAGTTTTGTATTCTCATGTTTTTATTACATACTAGCTGTTGGGGTGGCGCTTCGCGCCACCCCAACACCAAGTTGATGGGGGCGCTTCGCGCCCCCCCAAGCCCCCCCGCGCGCGTAAGTCGTTACGCGCCATATTAGTTACGCGCCATTGTAGTTGTGTCCCTATGTCCCACCTGTGAATATAGATATATATATATATATATGTTTCTAACTACGTAAAACTTGCGAATATACAACATTCTTTGCTGTCCCATTGTCTGTGCATATAAATAGATTGTTTACCGACTCTTGAAAATGCAACATATAATGGTCCATGGGAAAACAATCCGTATTCAGATCTATACCTCATGATTCTAATGATTGCCCTTGAGCTTTGTTGATGGTGATTGCTAATCTACCATTCCCTGTGTCGCCATCGTCATTTATATATCCCCTTGTGCCCCCCGGCATCCCCTTTGTAGTTTTGTCCCTGTGTCCAGGTCGTCATTTGTGTCCCGGTGTCCCAGTCTGTGATTTCTCTTTGAGTGTCCCGGGCCTCATTTATATTCCATGTGTCCCGGTGTCTCGGTCGTCATTTATATCCCCCTGTGCCCCCCGGCGTCCCCGTTGTAGTTGTGTCCCTGTGTCCCGGTCGTCATTTATATTCCCTGTGTCCCGGTCGTCATTTGTATCCCGGTGTCCCGGTCTGTATATACATTCGTTTTTTAGTTTTGTTTTTCTCCTTTATTTTTTTCCTTTTTTATTTTTTTTCTTTTTTAGTTTATTTAGATTTTTAGATTTTTTAGTTTTTTTATTAGTTTTTCTTTTTTTTTCTTTTTAGTTTTTTTGTAGTTTTTACCTTTTTTTTAGTTTTTTTAGTTTTTTTTTACTTATATCCTGGTCGTCATTTATACTCCCTGTGTCCCGGTCGTCATTTGTGACCCGGTGCTTTGTTGATTGCTAGTCGAACATTCCTTTTGTCCCGGTCGCTTTCTCTTTGAGTGTCGTCATTCATATTCCCTATGTGCCGGTGTCCCGGTCGTCATTTGTGTCCCGATGTCCCGGTCTGTAATTTCGTCAGTTGAAAACTTATGATGAAATAAATTTTTAATTTTTTCCCTTTTTTTGTTTTTAGTTTTTTTTTATTGGTTTTTACCTTTTTTTAGGTTTTTTAGTTTTTTTCTTTTTTCTTTTTAGTTTTTTTTGAAGTTTTTATCTTTTTAGTTTTTTTATTTTTATTTATATTTTTTTAGTTTTCTTTTTGTCCTTTATTTTTCAGTTTTTTCCTTTTTTTAGTTTTTTTTCTTTTTTAGTTCTTTTAGTTTTTACCTTTTTTAGTTTTTTTTAGTTTTTTTAGTTTTTTAGCTTTTTTTATTTTTTTTTATTAGTTTTTAGTTTATTTTATGGTTTTTTCCTTTTTTTAGTTTTTTTTTTAGTTTTTTATCTTTTTTTATTTTTTTTTTAGTTTTTAAGCTTTTTTAGATTTTTTTATGTTGTTTTCTTTTTTTTGTAGTTTTTACCTTCTTTAGATTTTTGCTTCTTTTATTTTTTTAGCTTTTTTAGTTTTTTTTCGTTTTTTCTTTTTAGTTTTTTTGTAGTTTTTATCTTTTTTATTTTTTTGTATTTTTATTCATATTTTTTTAGTTTTCTTTTTCTCTTTTATTTTTCAGTCTTTTCCTTTTTTTAGTTTTTTTCTTTTTTAGTTTTTAGTTTTTTTTTTAGTTTTTTACCTTTTTTTAGTTTTTTTAGTTTTTTTAGTTTTTTAGATTTTTTAGTTTTTTTATTAGTTTTTAGTTTTTTTGTAGTTTTTGCCTTTTTTTAGTTTTTTCAGTTTTTTTTAGTTTTTAGTTTTTTACCTTTTTTTAGTTTTTTAGCTTTTTTAGTTTTTTTTTTCTTTTTAGTTTTTTTTTGTAGTTTTTACCTTTTTTAGTTTTTTTTCTTATTTTGTATTAGTGTGAAATAATTCAGACGTCATATGCGGACAAACATGACGTCACCTGATCCACAGATCCACACACAGACAACTTATTTTTATATATATAGATATGAGGGGGTTCGCCACCTCGTCAGTACCTCGCTCTTTACATTAAAGCTTAAATTTTGTCCCAATTCATTAAGAATGACCCCTGAATAACAAAAGTCGTGGAATAAATAGTTGAAATTACTAAAAATACTTTAGCTTAAAGAGCGGGGTATTAGGAGGAGGTGAGCCCCTCATAAAGATCATAATTTCTGTTCGTTTTAAGCTTTAATGCTACTCATTACTTCCAGCTGAAAAAAAACTTTTTCATATTTTTCTTTCATTGTTTTTTTTTTTTTTTTAAATAATGCTAGTAAATCCTGCGCTCCCTTCATGGAAATTTTCTTCTACCATGAAAAATTCCTCAATGGAAAGTTCCCCCAGCCTATCCCTCTCTTCTCAAACCCTTCCCCCAACCAAAATATCCTCTTGAAAACGCCTGTACACTTCCCAATAACCATTACCATATATAAGCACTGGTCAAAGTTTGTAACTTTCAGCCCCTCCCACTGGGACTGTGGGGGAGTAAGTCGTCCCCAAAGACATAGTTATAAGGTTTTTCGACTACGTTGAATAAAATGGCTATCCCAGAATTTTGATCCGTTGACATTGGGAAAATAATTAGCGTGGGAGGAGGGTCTAGATGCCCTCCAATTTTTTGGTCACTTAAAAAGAGCACTAATTATTTTCATTTCCGTTAGAATGAGCCCTCTCGCAGGATTCTAAGACAACTAGGTCGATACGATCACCCCTGGGGGAAAAAAACAAACAAACAAATAAACACGCATCCGTGATCTGCCTTCTGGCAAAAAATGCAAAATTCCACATTTTTGTAGATAGGAGCTTGAAACATCTACAGTAGGGTTCTCTGATACGCTGAATCTGATGGTGTGATTTTCGTTAAGATTCTATGACTTTTAGGGGGTGTTTTTCCCTATTTTCTAAAGTGATGCAAATTTTCTGAGGCTCGTAACTTTTGATGGGTAATACTAAACTTGATGAAACTTATATATTTAAAATCAGCATTAAAATACGATTGTTTTGATGTAGCTATTGGTATCGAAATTCCATTTTTTAGAGTTTTGGTTACTATTGAGCCGGGTCGCTCCTTATCACGAACTGTTTGATGATTCATATTTCGTCGACTGTAGTTCACCCTTTATGTATTATGTTTTTGAACTAAAGATCGTTGCTATTCGTTAATATTTTTCCGTGTTTTTCCGCATATCCTGCTTGCTTGAGTTCTTTCTTCAGCTTTGAATATATAGCTTTGAATACTATTTATAACAATTAAGTGTGTATCTCCTTAAGACATCTTTGCTTTTAGGTAAGATACAGAGTCTCACTATTCCCCTCTTGCAAGTCATTAGAACTCTCGTAATACTGACAGAATATTTTTAATTTCATTTCAAATTCATAGGAATTTTGCAGATAATTGTTTCCTTATTTCTGCAACAAATTTTCCGTCTTTAATTCCAACAGTTTTGCAGCTTATTTTGGACAAAGAGTTGAGCACTCTTGATTTTACGTCTATCTTGATTTTACGATATATATATATATATATATATATATATATATATATATATATATATATATATATATATATATATATATATATATATACATATATATATACATATATATATATATATATATATATATATATATATATATATATATATGTATGTCTCTTGCTCTCTCTTTCTCCTTTCTGGTTGAAGACACTCTTCCTATTTCAAACCTTAAATTAAACCTTCAATCCCATTTCTGCTTCGAAAGCAGTTCATCAAGGAGCTTTTTTGTCTCCCATAATATTTAACTGCGTACTAGCTCAATGCCTCTGGTCTCTGCCACTTCCAATGTTTATGGCAAGGTAAATCTTTATTAATACAATAGCTATAACAAAATTTCTACTTTACCTAACAGAGAGAAGACCTTGATGTGTTATATTAATAAATTGAACATAAAGATAAAATTAACACTTCAAGGTAATACACCTTCAGGCAAAAAAATAAATATCAAGAAAACAAGCTGTAAAAAGAAAAAGAAGACGAAAGTACGGAGAAGAGTAGAAGCAATCCCGGCGTGAGCTTAAGTTAAACCAAGATTAAAAATAGAATCTAAGATTTGTAAATCTTCACATCTCGATAAAGAATCATGCTCAAACGATTTTTTTATTGATCCCTATGGAGATTGAGCCTTAGCTTAATAAGCGATTCTTTGGAATTTCTTCAGCCAGGTTAAATTTATTTGCAATATAGGGTATCTGTTAGTTTAATGAAAACTCAGCACTTTCTGATCTGAGTAGAGGGAGATGAAGCTTACTATATATACATATATATATAGCCTTATAATGGAAATAGGTTTCCGGATATTAACTGTAAAAAAAACAAGGTGAATTCAGTTTATTACACATCGAATATTCTGACTATGTTGTTTTACTAGGCTGCTGCAGTAGGAGTCCAACTGGAAGTTTCTTGCACTTATCTTGCATCTTGCTTGCCTTGGTCTTTCAGTTAATCCTTCTAAATATGAATTTATTTGTTTTAATAGCTACCATCAAGTGACCGCCTTAAATTTTGATAATGCTTGTCTCCCCTGCTCTATTCCAGTTAATTGGCTGAGAATTTTGTTCGGTTGCTCTCTATCTTTTACTTATTCAATCCTGATAAATAGAACCCAAGGGTAGCGTATGGGAAATTTTCACTCTACAAAGAATGCATAATCGAAAGGGTTTTTGTAGTGTGTACCCCAGTTTCGTTCCCCAATTATTCTTTTCCTTTCTGGTACTACTGATGTGTTCTTGAAAATACACTGCGGTGCCCTATGTGTGGTGTATTTTAGACACTGTAAATTTTTACTTTATTTACTACGAAGTAGATTAAAATAGTAATAGTAATAAATAGTAAATTAGTAAATAAATAGTAAAGTTGTGGATAGGTTTATCTTCACCAATATACCTTCTCAAATAATTGGTCTTAGGGATACTCGTAGTATAGGAACTACGAATGTATTTCTGAGTATAACCTTATTTTGTATTTTTTCCTTCCTGAAGTTGATTATTTTTTTTATAGGATTTGCATTTTTTTTGTGTTGTTTTCCGTTTTCTTCTTTTGTTTTGTTGTCGTTTGTAGTCTACATCGTTGTTTTTACTTTTTGTGTGTAACAAACGATACCAGAATTAGCAGCATTCAGTTTATCAAGCTTTTGTGTTTTTGGATTTAGCTAGGCATTCTTAAAAATTATTAGGAATTATTAGCAATTATTAGACAATTATTAGGAATTACTAAGAATATTTTTATATTTCTATTAATTATTGGAATTATTAGGAATATTTTATAACAGAATTTGAAACCTTTTGTAACTAATTTATAGAATAACTTTCTTTTCAATAATTTTTCTCTTTATGATACCATTCTTTAAAATATTTTTTTAAATTTCGTAAAAATACTTTCGTAAAAATTTCGTAAAAAAACGAAGGGATCGAAATAGTAAATTAGTGGACGGGTTTATCCTCATCGGGTATATCACTCCTGAAATAATTAGTCTTAAGGAGCTCGAAGTATGGGAACTACTAATGTATTTCTGAGTATGATCCTATTTTGTGTTTTTTTCCTTCCTAAAGTTGGTTATCTTTTTATAAGATTTGCATTCTTTTAAAAATTATTAGGAGTTATTAGCAATTATTAGGCAAATATTAGGAATTATCAAAAATATTGCTACATTTCTATTAATTATTGGAATTATTATAAATATTTTATTGTAGAATTCGAGACCTTTTATAGGTAATTTATTGGTTAATTTTCTTTAAATAAATTTTTTCTTTGTACTCTTCTTTAATATATTATTTTGTCATCCATTTATTCATGAATTATCGCTTATTTTTCGCTTTTTCATGATAGAATAACATATTGTTACACCCATTCTAGATGTGGATTCATCTTTTTCAACCAAAGATTTCGACTCGAACTTGTCGACTGAAATGCTTAAAGTGGAAGAAATGTTGTCGGTAAGTTAAATTGATTTATCAGTTCAGTAATTGGAATTTGAAATTGAATTCAATCGAAAAGTGGAATTTGCGTTTTAAAGAGATGGGCAAATTTTTAAAGAGTTGCGATTAAATTTAATTAAACCAAATTAAAACTAATTTGTTTGAATTTTTGCTAAAGAATAAGCGCAGCTATCTACAACACAAATACTCTGACAATGGTTTTACTCCCACATAATAACCATCTTTATACTTTTTCTTCTCCTGTACCAGTTTTTTACAGGGGTTGATTATCTCAGCCTCAGACTGGCCATAAAGAAAGACTGTTAAATACAAAAATAATATATATTTTATTACAAAAAGGAACATAGGATTAGGGTTACTTCCCTGATTGTAGACAGCTCCTAATCTCATATCAAATTGTAAAAAACAAGTTTTTTCAAGCAAAAGTAAGGAGCAACTTTAAAACTTAAAACGAACGGAAATTATTACGTATATAAGGGGGGTTGTCCGTTTCTCAACGTCTTGCTCTTCACGCTAATATATTTTTAGCACTTCTAAAAAAAGCTTTTTATGGTTCTAATTAATTGTATTTCAAGAGTAGCCTTTTAAAGAATTGGGACAAATCTCAAACTGTACCATAAAGATTGAGAAATTGAGGAGGGGGCAGCCCCTCCACATTCCTAGTAATTTTAGTTTGTTTTAAGCTTTAATGTTACTGCTCTCTATCAGGTGAAACAAATGTTATTTTTTGTTTAATACTTAAAAAAATACATTAAAAGATGTGTGAACAAAAAGAAAACCGAAAAAGACACTGACAAAAATCCTGACAGCTTCTAAGCGCTTAAAAACATTTATAAACTTTTAAAACACTCAATCAACAAGGGTCAGATATAAAATTTGAAAAAAAAAAACCGGACCGAAGTACCGTTGGGCAATGTAACTATTATCAGTCCAAATAAGAATACTCAGTTGAAGTTAGAGCTATGTCAATTTAAAACGGTGGTTTATCAGCTGTTGGTGGCAGTATCATCGACGTTTATACATTACTTTTGACAATAAAATCTTTTTTATTTACCTATATTTCCTTTATAGCCAATTGGAGGTTTAAAAGAAAACAATTATGGCTTTTTAATATGATTTAGACCTAAAGAACAACCATTCTTTTATAGAAGAAAACAACCATGGATTACAAATAGAAACCAAAAGAACAACCGTTCTTTTATAGAACCTAAAGAAAAATTGTAGGATTTGCTTTTTATCAAAGACAGAGAAAGAGTTTTAAGAGGATGGCAAAAAGAGCAACGCATATGGTATAAATATAAGTTATATGAGTGGAAGAACTAGCCAATTTTGATTGTAAAATCTTTTTATTTACCCGAGTTTCTCTTATACCCAATCGCAGGTTTAGAAGAGAACAACCATTGATTTTATATATGATTTACATTACTGCTTATACATTCTTTTATTAGCTTGATTCATAGTGCTAGCAATACTTATGATAAAACAGTGACTTCAGCGACTGTTCATGGCAGTCAAACTTTTTTGTTGTAAAAAGCACATGTTAAAGATCTGCTTATTCCCTCTCCTTTTGAAGTGAATTCCTGCTTACTATCAATTATGTCGCATTTTACAAGCAATTTCACTGCGTTGGGGGTCAATAACCCGTGGTATAGAATTTACCCGAGGTAAACTCAACGAAATTTTGATTAAATATAGCTTTCCAATATGAAAGTAAGCCGTCGGTACGCAGCTGTAATACTTGAAAGGCAAACTTGGAGTGAATTTTTTTTTTGTAGTTAATCACAGGCTGTGAACTTGTAAAGTATGTTTGTATCAATCTATTTGTGGGGGGAGGATAGCAAAACAAGTTTAATTAGAAAACTTCAATGAGAGGTTCCTAAAAATTAGTAGAAATTTAAATTCTTGGAGGATATGAATTATCATGAAAGCTACGATGGTATTTCGGTCCAACCAATAGAACCGATGATAAACAGTAAGAAGTGATTTGTTCATATTTTAACTCCACTAGAAAGTATCTGTGCAACTTCACAGCCCAAACTACTGAATACTAGAGAAAAAAATAGTTTTTTTTTTAGCTGGAGGAAGTAATCTGGACCTTTACTTTGAATTAGTCACACTTTGTCAATAGTTTAACAAAAATTACAAGTTTGCAGTCTTTCAGGTATTGACTCACTTACCCGAGTTAGGCATACCATCATATACAAGAGAAAATTTCTCACATATGAAAAGCCTTCCATCTTCTCTTTTCTATCCCCTTGAGCTGTTTGCTTGGGCAGTTGTAACAATCGACAGTAACATTTCCTACCTAATTGTTCTTAATTTAAAAAAAAACTTTCCATCAAGAAGAGTTGGCAAATCGAAAGTTTGCGTTTTCTTTGAACTTGAAGGTTCTGAAATTCGTCCGGTTTTGAAATCCTTTTGATCAAATCCCGTAATCTAGCTAATTAGTGACATCTGTGAGAGACAACAAAGATTTCAAACATTGTATTTATTAAAAATGTTCGGCTTTTTTAAGTATTTTGTATTTCGAAGACTTAAAAAAAAGAATTTAAATTTGTGTTCTATCCCCCTTTATATGGATCATTTTAATGGACTTTGTCTTAAAGAGTAGAGAAAAGGCAATGGGTGACAACAGAATCAAATGAGGATGAAAAACTCTCCTGGACTTAGATTATGCTGATGATTTAGGCATCCTAGATGAACCTGTGTGCAAAATTAATGAACTTTTAGAGGTTTCGCGAGTTCACGGCGCTATAATAGGTTTGAAAATTAACCTTAAGAAGACTAAGTCACTGAGGCTAGGGATAAGTGAAGATGAAAAGATGATCTCTGGTAATGAAAAGATTGATCAGGTGGGTAGTTTCACTTACCTTGGTAATATTATTAGCAAAGACGGTTGGAGCAGTGAAGATGTCAAAAGTATGATAGTTCGTAGTGTTTTTTCACAGTTAAAAAAGTTCGGAAGAATAGACAGACAAGTCGGCAAATCAAGATTAGACTATTGGAAGGTACAGCGATGGCATCGATCAAATATGGCTCTGAAGCATGGGCGCTCCGAAAAGCGGATGAAGATTTACTCAATGTCACCCTGAGAAATTGCCTACAGATTGTTCTGGGTACCCGGCTGACTTACCGTATTTCATGCAATAGGCTGTAAACTCCACCTATTGTCTGATTACTTCGTCAGTGCCACTCGCAATCCTGGGTAAAAGAGGAGGGTTGGTCTGGGGGCTTACAAAACCCATCTGAGACTCTGCAGCACGAACGTGCAGTGGAGAAAAACCAAATTGCAAACGAAATATCAACGAATAGCCTCTCTGATCAATCCTTTTAGCAATGACGACTAATGCATGTCCCCGGAAAAGATTTTCAATTGCTAAGAAAAAGCTAAAAACTCGGCTTCTGGATCGTGAGAACCATATCTACACTCTCAAAGACGGAACAAGTCATAAAGCAGATGATTCAATATAAAATTGATTTCCTATCTGTTTCTGAAGAACGATGGATGCGTGTGAGCCAAAACGAATAGACAAAGATCATACGATCATATACAGTGGCAACGATGCGACAAGACATCAAGGAGTCACCCTTCAACTAACAAGTGTTTCTGCCAAAACTATGATAAGTTGGACTCCAACGTCATCATGAAAAATAATGACTATATTTCTCGGTTCCCATGCGAAATTGTCCCTAGTAGCATGTTATGACACCACGGATAAAGAATCCATAGAGGATAAGTAGATCTTCTCCAATGAATTAGTAGGTATTTTTAAAGACATACCAAGACAGGATATGCTACGCCTCTTGGGAGATCTTAACACTAAAATTGGAAATAACTATACTTTCTGTCCAGAGGTCCTCGGAAAGAATGGTATTCGAGAGCGAAATGACATTGGGGAATTACTGATTTAATTTGCCCTTTTACATGATCCGGTGATGAGGAATGTCTTTTTCCTCATACAGACATAAATAGATACTCCTGGACTTCACCTGATGGTTAAATATGAAAATAAATCAATCATTGTCTCATTAATAGGAAATAGTGCTCAAGTCTGCTGGATGTCCAAGCTTATAGAGAAGCTGATGTAGGATCTGATCAAAATTTAATAATAGCCACCATTCTCTTGGAAATTAAGAAGTATACAGGAAGATGCCGACTACCTGCAAAACGACTTTTCGCATCAGCAAAGCTAAAAGACAAAGAAATAAATATGTTGTTCAGTATCAAATTATCCAATAATCTTGAAACACTTGTTTTGCCCGAAGATGCAGATTGTCAAAAGATATGTGAGAATATAAAGTCTTGCTATCAAGAAGTGGTGGAATCAACAATTGGCTACCTTCCAAAACTGAATGGCTCTCTCAAAAGACGTGGGACCTGATCGCTGAAAGGAAACAGATGAAACGCCAACTCCGGAATGCCCATGTACCAAATGTACAAATAAACAAGCAAAGCGATTATAGGAAGATCGAAATCAAGAAAATTAAACGGGCGGATAAGAAAAATTACAGTGAGCAAAAAGTAATGCAAGCTGAAGCTGTAGCAAAGAAATGAGTTTCTATGAACCTTTATAAACTAACGAATGAAATAATAGGCAAGAAACCGATTCAAGATGGATCTGTAAGAAATTCTGATGGTTTTCTCATCGCCGAGCGATCGGCTATTGATTGAACATAGGCCAACTGTTTTGAAAAAATTTTGAATAGACTAAAGCCTGATGATCTTTTAGACGTACCCTCTATAGTTTTCCTTCAAGCTTGACACAAATACAGAGCCCCTGACTCTTGGCGAATTGCTGACAGCCGCAAAGAAATTAAAAAACGGCAAGGCGCCAGGCGAAGACCGTATCACGGTGGAGTTGATAAAGCCATCAATCAGTTCTCGCATATGTAAATGGCTGTCCTTGTTCCAAAAAATTTTGATGACAAAAAAAAGCACCAGCACATTGGAAGCGCAGCACACTCATAAAACTCCTCAGAAAAGGTGATAAGAAACTACCTGGAAATTGGAGAGGTATTTGTCTCTCATCCGCACTTGGTAAACTTTTTGCACTAATAAAGGACAAAATACTTTCGTGTCCTTTTTGGTGTTAAACAAGGTTGTGTCTTGTCACCTTCTCTGTTTGTCCTAGCCATTGACCATCTACTTCGTTCGTATCACAAGCAACAGAACCATATAATTAAACGTAGAACACCCAAGTTAATGATTTAGACTTTGCCGACGATATCAAGCTCATTGAATCCTGTAAACAAAGACTCAAAGAAATTACTAAAAGCCGTACGTGGCAGAGGCTGACCTATGGAACTAAGAATCAACACTGATAAAACAAAAACTAAAGCATTAATGGATTCACCTTTACACCTGATATGCGATAGCCAGGACACTGAGCAAGCTCTAGAATTGAAATACCTTGGGAATGCGGGATCAACTGAAAAAGATATATCATGCTGTATCGGGCAGGCCTCCTGTACTGTCAATAGACTGAAAACGGGATGGAGGTCACAGAATTTTTCCTTCCGACTCAAACTTCGCCTATTCAATAGCAACGTCAACCCCGTCCTGTTATATGCTTCTGAAACCTGGCGTCTGAATAACACACAACAAAGACGAGTTCTAGCTTTCGAGAATACATGTCTCCAGAGAATACTAAACATCCATTAGTCACAAGAAATCTCTAATGAGAGGTTGAGACGGATGACCGGACAACCAATAGGGATAGATGTCATTAGGACACGTCGGTGGAAATACCTGGGACATGCACTTTGTATGGATAAATCCTGACTCCCAAAAGTGACGTTCCAGAGGCAGCAAGAATAAAGAAGAGGCAGAGGCCTGCCACGCAATACGCTCAGGGGCACCTATCAATCGACTTGTGAAACATAAATGCTTCCCTTCAACCGAAGTGGGAAGATGTTCTTGCTGCGGTGCACATGAGGGACGATTGGCGGCTTCTTGTGGATGTCCTGGGTGCATCTGGAGGCACAGGAGAATCTAAGGTCTAAGGTAAGGCTGTACAAAACATTTGGTTCAATCCTGCTTTCTAGGGCTATAATGATAGAAAGGCTGAGATGGCTAAGGCACGTTCTGCGGATGAAGGATGACAGATTGCCGAAGATTATCCTTTTTGCCCAACCGTCTAGGGCTAAACGGAAAGCAGGTCGTCCTCGTGGGACGACCCACGACCTCCCATGGGGTGGGAGGATGTCATAAAGAAACATTTAAAGGCAATGGGAACTTCCTGGGAGGGTGTAAAGAGGGAGGTATTGAATAGATTGGGATGGAGGAGGAGCGTGCGTAACTGTGTTGGCCTTAGGCAGATTTGTGCTGCGGTGAGTTGTTAGTAGTAGCAGTAGTAGTAGTATTTAAATACGTATATAAAGTACACAGAAAAAATTTTTATTAAACACGCGTTTTTGAATAAATGAGGGCAGTGAAATACTTATTTAAAATAAATGTATTTAAATACTTGAACATCACTGTAGATACCTGTTTGACGAAAATGTCAAGTAAAAAAATTAGCCATGCGGGAAGCGTACTTTGATCCCGCTTTCTAGGTATATAATGGAAGAAATGTTAAGATGGCTAGGCCACGTACTACGGACGAAAGATGACAGATTACCAAAGATTGCTTGGTTTGGCCATTCATATGAGTTCACACGAAAAACAGTTTGTACTAAGCAAGATTCCACAGTAAACGATTTAAAAAAAACTGAAACCTCATGAAAGAGTATAGAGTGAAGCTCTGAATACACTGGAATGGAAGAGGAGTTTTTGCAGCCGAGCCAGTCTAAGCCATATCGGTGATGCGGCAAATTCAAATAGTTTTAGCAGTGTTACGTTCATCTTAAATTGGCAAACTACAAATTAAGAACAGAGGAAGATTTGCTAGATGATTTCTAGAGAAATTGCCTACGGATCGTTTTTGGTACCCGACTGACTGACCATTTTTCAAATAGTTGGCTGTACGAAGGGTGTGGTCAGCATTGCCACACGGTGAAAAAATCACTAGGTTCTTGAAAAAAAAAACACTAAAATTGCAAATAAATCATTAGATTATTGACTATAAATCCCTAGAAATGGCTAGAATTATAATACAGTTTATCATTGTAATTGATAATTGTTTTGTTTCTTTACCATGTTTTATGCAGGCGTACCTACAGGAAGGGGGTAAAGTTACCTACCTATATGTGGAAAAATACCTTTAGATTAGTGTTTTGTTTTTCTCAAGCAAAAATTGCCCTTGAACTTTTGACAAATGCCTTTTTGCATCTTTATGCAGAGAATAGAAGATCCTTGCTTCCTCCCTGTACTCTCCCGAATTGGTACTCTTGGCATATACCCCGATCAATAAAGATTGGTTATCGGTGATATAATCGAAATATTTGCTGATCCTTTTTTATTTTTCCTTATCGATCCAAAACTCCAGTTTTTTCCCCCCACAAAAAACAGAAACTATTTTCTTTTTACTCTAGTTGAGCTAGTATAAGTACTGGGACACCAGCGACAATTTTGAAAATGGCCTTTTTATATTTTCATGGAAAAAATGTGTCCCAACCTTCACAAATTTCTATAAGTATCGGTCTTATTCCTTCTTTAATAAAAAAGAGGTTCTTGTTAATTATGCTGAGTACACCCAAGAAGTAAAGTTAGTTGAGTCATAATGATATATATGCCAAAAATATGATGCAAATATAACACTTTAGTTTTGTGTAATAACATAATTTGGGCTATATATTTGCACATTGGTGGATGGTGGGGGTAAAGTAACCTAGCCTATCATTACCCCAGCCTCCTAATGTGCAAATATACATCCCAAGTTATACAAGTCCAGTGCATTCTGTCACCCATTATTTGTCTTTGTGGCTGTGGAAAGGGTTTTCATAGATCTGACATTATCCTTATTATCCGTAGCAAGTGATCCTTAGTATAATTTCATCCCCTGGCCTATCATCAGGTTAGGTCAGGTTAGGTTATGCTAGTCCTAATGATATACCTTGAAACCTCTACGTTAGAATTCTCTGATACGCCGAATCTAATGGTTTGATATTAATTAAAATTATTTGACTTTAGTGGTTGTGTCCTTACTCTTTCAAACATCAGGCAAATTTTTCACAGTTTCTTTGTCTTTTATTGGTAAAACAGGTCTATACTTAGACCTGATTATTGGCCATCCCTGAATAATTCAAATAGCCATTAATTAAATGGACATACATATTATACTGAATCACAAGCAAATTATGTATTCGGTAATTCCCTTTCTGACTCTAATTCTATAAATAAAATTCGGAAAACTTTACGCATAAACCTATATATGAAATGATATAAAATATTCTGCCAAGCTGTTAAGCCCTGGACCCTCCAGTTTTTTACTGATCATAATGACCGTCTTCAAGTTGAAAAAAGTTTCTCCTAATTATAAACTGGCGCAAATTGTTGCTGGTCACTGTTAGTAAATTCATTTTTATGTAGAATTAATAAAAGTAATTGTTCCACTTGTGATTGTGGTGACGAAGAGACTTTATTTCATTATCTTTTTAGTGTAAACTTTTTAAAAATGAAAGAGCCGAAATGTAAATTAAATTACAAGAGGTGTCTCACTCAGATATTTGTAATATTAATGTTATTTGGTTTATTAAAGCGGCTAAATACGCGCTTCTAGAATACTTAAATCAAACGAAGAGACTGGATATTTTGCATTTTTCCCCTTTGTGCTATTTAGTAGATTGTATTTTGTAGCTGTATGTGTAATATAATCTATGTGTTGTATTTGTAGATTAGATAATGAAATACTCTGTACGGGTTTGGTCAATAAATAAAAACATTCATTCATTCTCACAGAACTTGGAATGGTTAATTTGAAATTTAATAAGCTGTTTCTAACTTTCTTAGGATTTGTGGAATCATTTCTTTATTTCAAATTTAATGTGTGAATCATCAGACATAATAAGAACAACGTCAAAATTAGAACGTAAAATAGTGGGTGCTTGTCGAGATCGTATCCAGGGGAGCTAAGGGGATTGAACCCTCCCCCCTGAAACTTTTGTCCAAATCATGCCTGGATACGGCCCTGGTGCTAGTGTAATGGGAGGGATATACCCAGAATTTTGGATATGAAATAGCTTTTGGATATAAAATTGCCAATATATAAATTTGGATATAAGAAAGCATATAAAACTGCTTTTATACCCTTTCCTAAAGAACTGAAAGTTTTTACCAAACACAAAGTGACCAAATTTTTTGAAGAAGAGCAAATTAAAATGTTTACACAAAGACTGTAGTCCAAGAGAAATTCTAACCTCATATTTGAATTCATCCTCAAAAGCTGCGTTACTATCGAAGAAACCGTTCTTCCATAACAACGAGTGTCCCAATGTAACGGATCTTACATAAAAAGCCAAAATTAAAGCCAATTTTTTCCGTTTTTGGATTTCGATTGGTTTTATTTGGGCATCATATGGGTTTCTGAAGGCTAATTATTGACAAGGAGATTTTACTAATGTCAAATAATACCGTAATATTGTAAGCATTACATAACGTCTTGTTAATATTTCTGATTTCTGTCCAGTTCAGATAGCTCCTCCTGATGCTCTACTCCCTTTCTTTCTACTTTCCGGTTTTTATTAATTTTTATTCACAGTTTTTCCTCTATCTGGATAATATTTGGGTATTAATCAATGAAACAATTATGTCAAAGATCCAAATTGGCTTGGCCTTAACTAAGTTCGTATCGATTTGCCCAATCCAGTTCTGGATGCCAGATCTCTATTGTGAACGGGTTTGGTTTCAACTTCTTCCTAAAATTAGCGCTAGCTAAATCTACGAGTTAAAAGAGTCTAACACCGAATCATTTGGTAGCCAAAAATTTGTAAAAAAAAATTAAATTAATTAAAAAATAATAAACTTCGGCACTTGATAATTCAACGAAACACGCCCAAGTTTTACGCTTAAGTTAGATCTCAGAAAACCAGTTTCCTAGCCATAAAGACAAATGAAGGGTGACAGAATACGTTGACTTGTATATTTCGGGCTACATATTTTTACATTAGGGTGGGGGTAAGGTTAGGTTAGGAGCTCTGTCAAAATACTTTACCCCTTTAATGGGCAAATATATAGCCCAAATTATATTATTATGTTAACCAAAGTTTATATAAGGGTTATATTTCATTGCTATATGTGGTTATATATATGGTTATATAAGGGCTATATTTCATTTGCTTAGGCACATGTGCCTAAGCTTCTATAAATCAAAAGATCCCTTAGAATCCCTAAAAATATCTTTGGATCGAAAGATCCAAAAGACCATTGTAACCTATGTCTTTACCTTATCTTCATTCTCACAAACTGAGGCAGCGTCTTCAATAAAACTTTTTTATCAAGATATTTTTTTTTCGAAATACATGTATATGCTCTTTAAATCTAAAATTTCGGTTTATCTTCTTTTACTCATGGCCGTTGATTTTCCTTCTTCAATGCATTGTTGTCTTTTGCAATATCTTGGACTATGTATTCTTTTCGGTGTTTGGAGCGGCAGTTTTATAAATAAGAAGATCCCCTAGCCTTGACCATTGTAGCATTTACCTTTAGCCTTTACCTTATGTCTATACCTTAACTTCATCCTCACAAACTGAGGCAGCAATTGTATCATAACCCTTTGTTCCTTTTTAGGATACCTTCAAACATGCCTTTAAAGTTTACACTAAACACACTTAGCCTCCCATAGATATTGCTTTTGTGTCCTTTTGAAGACCCTCCTGCATATGATATGCTTTGATGTTGTTTGACATCCCCCTCAACATTTTCTAAAAGCTTTTCCTTAATATTCTTAGCTTAGAAGGCTCTGGATCAAACATGCCATCTTTCCCCAATAGCCAATTTTTTTTATATAAACAATGGGCAACTTATATCTTACAACACTTTCCCCAGGGACTGTGGGGGTGAAGTCATCCCAGAATGCTTGGTTATTTTACTTTTTCGACGAATTTTAAACAAGATGGTTATTCCAGAATTTTTATTTGATATCTTTGGAGGGAGGGAAGCTACAAACGGAATGGGAAGGGGACCGTTTGCCCTCCGATGACTTTTTAACATCTCCTTGAATATGCTCTGAAAGGTTAAACATATTGCCCTTAGCTGCTCGGGTGATACACCTTAACTACCACAAATACATCTTTTCAGATAAACAAGATGTCCATAGTATCTTTAGATTTAGTTTAATGTGCCCCTTAGAATTTACTGAGGTTTCACTTGAGTACCCTTAGCCTTTTCGAACACAGAATGAAAATTCCTCCTTTTTCGTAATGATAAATCCTGCATGTAAAAAAAAAAAAAACAAAAAAAAAAACAATTTTCATAATTTAAAATCCTTACCCTAGGGCTTGTGGGGGCATTTCATCCGTGAACGCATAGCTACTAGACCTTTTGACTGCTTTAATAAAATCGCTTTTTCATCAGTGATGAGAGGAGGGAGCGTCTAAAAAGAGCAAGGGGCCTGGTTACCCTCCGATAGCTTATAAATACCCTGAAATTTTCAACTTAATACCCTCAGTCGTTCCTTAGATATTGGTGAAACATCCTTCTGATAATCAGCACGCATAGAGTGTGTTGTATTGTGTTTAACATCCCTCTCCAAAGCTGTGGGTGCTTCTGCCATCTACACAGACATAGTTATCTGAGCTTTTGACTACTTAGAAAAAGGTGTCTTTTTTTAATTTTTTATCAAATAATTTAGGAAGGATTACAGTTAAAAATCACTTTTCAATCACTTTTCAATATTCCTCTCCCAACATCTCCTGAAAGTTTCAACTCAATACCCTCAGTCGCACGTAAAATATTACAGATCCTCCTTTTTGATAAACTGGATGTACATAGTGGGTCTTTATTTAGTATAACACACCCCTCAACATTCCCCATAGTTCCATCTCAATGCCCTTAGCCTTGTCAGACACACAGAATCTAATATTCCCCCTTTTCATAATGAAAAATCCAGGATGTCAACTTTGGGCAAAGGAATAATTTATAATGCTTGCCCCGGGGCTCTGGTGATATGGCAGTCCTGGAGCTATATGTATTAGACTTTTTGACTAATTTGAACACAGTTGCAATTTCAAAATATGGTTTGTGTATAACAGAAAGGACGCTTGAAAAGAGTAAGAAGGAGGAAACTGATTATCCTAAAACCTTCCTTCAACATTAACTCAACATTCCTTGAAATTTTCAACGTAATACCCCCAGTCATTCTTTAGATTTTGCTTATATTCCCTTTTCACAATAAGGAAGCATTAGAAAGTTTTGATTGTTTTCGGCATCCCTCTCAACATTCCACTTAAGTTATCCTCAACATTTTGTCACCTTAATACCCTAAGCCTTTTAGAGACTCAGGATCAAACATGCCCTTTTTTCCAATAAAAATCCTTTTATACTAACAATAGGCAAGTTGCATAATATCCGGAGGATGGGGGAGGTGAGTCAACCCTGGAGGCATAGCTATTTGACCTTCAAACTATTTTGAATAAAATGGCTATCAATGAATTTCGAAAAGGGCGTTGGGGGGTTGCTCTTTTATCACTTTTGACTCTTAACAAGGGCACTAAAACTCCCGATATCCGATCAATATTTTTACGACCACCCCTTCCATATAAACTTATATGTTAATTATTGGCAACTACAATAACTTATAGGTACTGCCTTGGGGGATGGGGGGTTTAAACCCTAGGGGCATAGTTATTTCGACTTTGGACTGTTTTGAATGAAATGGTCATCTCAAAATTTTGATCGGATCCATTTAGGGAGAAAGGGTGAACTCCTCCAAAGTGGATGCAGAATCAACCTTTAATAAAACCCTTCTATGTTGAACAACTGGCAACTGGCATAAGTTATACCCCTTGCCCCAGAGGTTGGGGGGGCTGTTAACCCGGAGGCATAGCTATTTTGCCTTTGGACTATGTTGAATAAAATGTATATCTCTAAATTTTGATAAGATCCTTTTGGGGGAAAAGGATGTAAGGGGGAGGTCTAGTTACCCTCCGAGTACTTTTGACTCTTAAAAAAGGAACTAGAACTTCCAGTATCCAATCAACTGAGCATTCTTTGAAGTTTATACGACCAGCTTTTCCATAAAAAAATGTATAAGCCCCAGGGCATGACTCAACATCTTTACTCCCAAACATTACGGTTTTTTTCAACCCCTTGTCTTCGCTATATGATTTTTGGACTATTTTGAACAAAATAGTTATCTTGAAATTTTGATCAAACGTACTTCGGGAAAGGTGGACCTGGAGGGGGTAATTGCTCTCTGATCAATTTTGATTCTTAAAAAGGGCACTAGAACTCCTGATGTTCAATCAAATGAGCTCCCTCCAAAGTTCATAAGGTCCCTTCTTCGATATAAAAAGCCTCTCGCAAAAATTAATAAATAATAATAATTAAACATGGAAACTTTGTGGCCTTCCAAACTGTTCGTGGTAAGGAACTGTAAGTAAGGAGCGACTCGACCTAAGAGTAAGCAAAACTCTTAAAAATATGGAATTTTGATTAAAAAAAAATAGATACATCAAAATTATTGCCTTTTTATGCTGATTCGAAATATATAATATCCATTAAGTTTAATTTTGCCAATCAAAAGCGAGAAGCCTGAGAAACACCCTCAAAATTCAAGCGATCTTATTGAAAACCACACCATCAGCTTCAGCCTATCAGAAAAACCCACTGTTGAGGTTTTAGCTTGTATCTAAAAAATGTTGAATATTGTATATTGAATGATTACGAACTTTGTGTTTTTAAAAGAAAAATATTTGCCAAATGAAAGATCGGCGATCCGTATTTATTATTATTTTTTTCCGAGGATGACTGTATCTAACAAACCACCCTAGAAGATCTGAAGAGAGCTCAACCGAACGGAAATCAAAAGTTCTAGTGTCCTTTTAAGTGACCAAAAGGATTGGAGGGCAACTGGCCCCCTCCCATGCCCTTTTCTTACCTAAAGATATTCACTAAAAATTTGTAACATAGACCTCCACAGTCCCTGTAGAAACGGCTGTAAGTTACACAATTTGGTCATATTGTCTACCTACATATACCACTTGTTATTTGGGAATATAGCTTACAGAATTTTTCGGGGTAATTTTCTGGGGGGGATTTTCTATTAGAGGAAAATTTACAGGGAAATTTTTCAGGGGAAATGTTACAGGGGGGGGGGTAATTCGCGGTATAATTTGAAAAACAATCTGAAATTGAGTGGAGCAAAATAAAAAATTAAACCGAACAGAAATTACCCTGTATGCAAGGGGGCTGCCCCCTTTTTAACATTTAATTGTTACGCTAAAGTCTTAAAGTTATTTGCAAATACTTGTCATTCAAATTTAACGTGCCGCGTGTTTGAGAAGTCTTTTTTAAGAACTTGGATAAAAATTTCTAACTTCAGCGAAAAGAGCGAAGGTTAAAGAAGGGATAGCCCCCTTCAGATACGAGACAATTTCTGTTCGTATTCTGTATTAATATTGCACCTTATTTTAAGTTAAAAAACTCTCATTTTATTTAATACTATGGGTGGGCTACGCCTATAGTATTTTAGTACTAAATAGTGTTACCTCTGGTATAAAAGGCATGGCATTTGTAAAATATTGAGTAGTAGGACACTCCAGATTGTGACCCTTTACCTGCAGCTTACTTAAATCTATTGTGTATTTTGACCTTGTGTACAGAAAATACATGCAAGGCTGTTTCCAGAGGGGTTTGTGCAACTGGACCCCCAAAATGTTTGTCCGACTCATAAAACGTAATAAAAACGCAGACGCATTTCTAATTCTTTTTCTTTTTGTACCCCGTCGAAGAAAATACCCCCTCTCAGAAAAATCTCGGATACGGCCCTGAAGACATCTCATACTTTTTAATCAATAAATAGTTTAAGTTGAGCCCTTTTTTCTAGGCTATGAATATGATCCAAGTAGTTTTATCTTCAGGTATTGGCAAAATTTTACATGTATCTGAGAATGTCGACAATATCTTGTCTTATAATCAGGTAGGTTTTTCTTCGATTTCAGAATTATTTCTCGTTTTTCTTGTTTTCAAGTGTATTAACCCAACGATTTCGCAATATACTAGTTTTCCACAACATAAACTGAGACGTCCTTCTGTGGAATTGTTTCGCATGTTTTAATGATTTGATTAGTAGCCATGAAGCTCTTTCGCAGAGAAGGGTCTGTTAAATGATATCCAAGATAACAATACTTGGGCATGACAGGATGAGAAAAAGGTATGCGTAAAGAAGGACAAACGAGGATAATGAAAAAGAAACAGTGCAAATATTTTGGCCAAGTAAAATAAACCCGCGCAGTGAAGAAAAATAAAAACATATCATAAAAATCTATCTCAAAAATGAATAAACAATTTCAGTGGTAATAAATAAGTCTCTTTTATTTAAGTGGTTGCTTTTTACGTTTTTTTTTTATTTTAGTGGTTGTTTTCTTGCAGTTTGTTTTTATATTTCTGCACTAATATCGGCTGAGCGGAGTTCTCTGTTACACTGTTTTTTTTTTTCTTTCCACTGGCTTTACTTTTTTACTCATATTTTATTCTCATCTTTTCAGGGGTCTATAGTGTTATTTAAGCGGATCTTTTTACTTGCTTATAATTTTGCCAAATGGTGTTAATTTCGTCTGCTTGGACTACTTCGGCTTTCAAACTGACCACCATTTTTTTTTTTCAAATATGTAAACTGCATTATTTTGAAAAAAACAAATTGAGCCAAAAAACTACTGAAAAATTCGGCAGCCCAATCTGCATTTTATGTGTTTGAGCACTCGCTTAATATGGTCACAATACTAAGAAACACCTCACTTTTAAGAAAATAAATATTAATAGTCAATACCGTAGCTTTGACGTAATTAAGTTTGAAAAAAAATATAATTTTCTTTGTGATAAAATTAGTTTTTCGGATAAAAGCAAAGAGTAATTTTCGTTCGTTAAAGAAAGAGTTTTTTGACAAAAATAAAGAAATAAAGTTGTTTTGTTTCTGTAAACCAAACAAAATTAGCCTTCTATTTTGCAGTTTTACTAGCATATTTTTTTTAGAACGATCAAATAAACAGGTTTCTGATATTTCCCGATGCTGGTAGAATTCTGAAAAACTAGTACTTTATTGAAAATACGAAAACCAACACAACAAAATAAATTTTGCGACAAATGTGATTCAATTGTGTTCTTTCTATTTTTGTCTGAAGCAATTTTCGACGGGTTTCGTTTGAATGAGGCTCTTTTTTAAAATTCACATAAATTTGTTTTAGAAATAAATTTTTTGTTATTAAAATTAATCCAAATGATAGTTAATGTGTCTGAACCAACCTTAAATGGCAAATTTATTTCACTAGACATATTTTTCAAAACATGCTAGTAGTATTTTGGTTATTATGGACTATAAGGTTGCAGCTATCACTATATATCACTATATATCTATATCTATATCTATATATCTATATATACTATATATATCACTATATATCTCTAAAAGGTTGCAGCTATAACTGTAAATATGATAGATCTGCAAGAAACACTTTGAAATGATTAAGTGGCGTCATTTGGAGGGGAAGTTAGGATACCTGAGCCCCCTAGAATTTTATAAGTAGCTTTATGGTACTTTCATTGACAAAATTGTACATAAATATATTTGCCCTCCCCTTAGACAATAGATAGTACACTTCCACCTCTATATTTTTGTAGATTGATGCCCCTATGAAGGCCTGGAACTAGCCTAGCTACTAGAATAAATCTAGTTCTCTTAGTCAGTAAATGTTCTGCAAAACTTAACAAGAGGGTTGGGAGAGAGTATACAAAATGGTGTACTTGTAAACGTCAGGCTCAAGTTTTTTTTATATGAACAGATCACAATTTATTAATAGAATTGCAAGGCCTGAGCTTAGGGGTACACCATGCCAGGGGGTGCAATAAATAATAACTGAGTAATTTTTTTCTTAGCAAAAACTGGAATGCTGTGATTTATTGTCAAATCACCAGATGCACTTTGCCGCCGCGCTGCCTATTCACAGAAAAGTGATTTTAAAACAATACAGGAGTTCCGTGGCCACTTATAAACTGTTAGATGTCTCTCTTTCATTACTTTTGGCGTATCAGTTGTGTTCTATTAAGTGCTTCCACTAGCCCCAAATTTCCAGGGAATTCCCCAAAATCCCACAAAAACAGAGCGGCAAATCGCTTGGGCCTAGAAGTTTCAAAGCTTTAAATCCGGCCCTGACCATGAATATTATGAAGGTGCCCTTTTTATACTTTCTAGCCTTTCCACTATAGATATGGCACCCCAAGTGCCATATTTGGTATTGTATGACGCTTTATGATTGTGTTATCAAGTCAAGATCATAAAAAGTATGTACATACAAAAATTAAAATTAAAATTATTACTTACCCAGCTGTCTAAGTTATCCCAGTACTCCACTAGCGGAAGAGGAAAAAAAGGAGACAGCGCTTAAAAATGCAAAAACTGATTTACCTTGTTGTTTAAGGTGGAGGTCGGAATCTTCTTGAACAGGGGGCCATGCTGATTTCATTGGTCCGCTATTCATTTAGATCTGACGCCCGTTTTAAGGGATTTCAGGCTCTTTCTTTGATATTCCTGCAAATAAGTTCTGCAATAAAATTTACTATGAAGATTACTGGAAATAATATTTATCATTCTTGAATTACTTTACAAACAATATTCTTTTTTTTTTTTTTTTTACAAGACAGGTTTCGTCAAGACGTGTTTTCAAAATTTTGATAACTATGGGCCTTTCTGTGGAAGGCAAGCATTCATGATCGTGGTTTTCTACTTGGCTTGAAATTTTCAAGGATTAATCCTGGGCACAAGGGAACATCAAATACTTGGAGGAACGGGAAAGGTGTTTTGAGGCACAAAAAATAGCTTGATATCTTTGATTGGCTGAAAACTTACATCAAGTTGGCCTATTTGAGGCAAGGGAACTTTCAGCCGGAGTGAAACTTTCAGGGAGTGCCGAGAGGACCTCAGTGGACAAAGGAATCTGATTCTTGACACTCAGAAATAGATCTTATTTTGTCGACACTTATGCATTATTTGGTACACACTCGAGAAATGAAGTTTGGTTAATCATAATGAAATATACCGAAATATGATGGAAATACAATACTTTGGTAACAAAATTACGAAAGCAACATTAAAGAAATATGGTGGGAGGCCACAAAGAACACCTTATATTAAACACCCAACCTAAACCAACCCAATCCAAATACCATGTTCACATATTAAATATTTAATAGAAATAAACCTACAACGTAGATTTCAACTGGACCTAAGGTAATTTTCTTCGGATACTGACTAGTAAAAACCAGTTAACTGTAGATCCACGTTCTCGAGTATGTACCGAATAATGCACAAGTACCTTTTGTCTTCTCAGGTAGGTAGAAACTTGATGGACATGTATACTGAGCAAAGGTGACTTCACTAAGTCTTCAATTGTCTAAAAAATGTTAACTTCGTTATTTCTGATTCAAGGAAATCTAATTTTTTTTTCTGACCTGTTTGAAGCTTATAAGATTTGTAAAGAGGAACAAGGAAAATTCAACGAAGAAAACATAAATAGAAAATAAAAAAGTTTCTGTCGAATAATGACACGTGAAATGGGTCATTTTTTCAATCAGGTTGATTTTGCAGTTAGATAGACTGGGTAAATGAAGACAATGAAGACCTAATCATTGGAAAAAAGAAGATTCAACTTTATCAATCAATCAATCAATTAATCAATCAATTTATTAATACTAAAGAAAACTATTACAAAAGTAAATCAATTAATAGGCCCAAGAAGCTATGCTTGTAATGGACCACAGAGAACAAAAATAAAACACTTATAAAATATATACAAAAAAAAACAAAAAAAAAAACACTGGAATAAGACAAGATTTTAAAAGAAGAGAAGTGACATACAAATTGGGATAGAATTAAAAGAGAGACAAAAATTATTTAACTGGAAAGACCCGACGAAATAATGCCTTTGCAGAAAGAAAAAGAGGGACATCCTAAGGGATGGAGTTCCATAATAGAATTGACTGATATACAGGAGACCTCTGAGCTGCTGTAGAGGATCGTTTTGGTAAAATAAACCGTCGAGAAGAATTACGCAAAGAAGAAAAGTACCTACCTGAGCCTGTCCTTGAGAAAAACTGCTGCAGGGTCGGTGGAAGAGTACCTAGAAAAGCAGAATGCGCTAAATAAAGAGTATTTTTACCTATAATATGATCCAGCGGAGCTATTCCAGTATCATTTTAAAGATCAGAGGAAGGGTAAAGCCGAGGGAGAAGAAAAGTAGCCTTCACTGCCCTATTTTGGGCTCTTTGAAGTGAGCAGAGAAGAGATTTATTAGTATTGCCCCAGACAGAGCAACAATAAGAAAGGTAAGGATGAATAAAAGCATGATAAAGAGAAATCATAATATCAGGAGGAAGAAATGAATTAATCCGGTGCAACAATGAAGACTGGCGGAGTATTAAGGAACGGGTGTGAGTTATATGCGGTTTAAAAGAAAGAAAACAGTCAAGATACACACCAAGAAATTTCACCATAGTAGCTTGTGGTATAATATCATTCCCAAAAGTCAGGGTGATTGGCTCCCGTATGTCTCTCATGCGGTAAGGGGTCCTAAAGTTGACAGTGGCACTCTTTCGGCTGTTAAGAGCCATACCATTTGACCAGCACCAATCCTTTACTTTATCAAGAAGACCTTGAGCTATAGAAGTGGCAGATGGCAGGTCCACCGCAGCAATGAAAAAAGTACTGTCATCAGCAAAAAGAATAGGGTGAACATGGTGATGAAGACCTTCAACAAGATCATTAATGTAGATTAGAAACAAAAGTGGTCCAAGCACAGAGCCTTGTGGGACACCTTTCAATACAGGCAAAGTAGTGGAAGAAGTACGGTTAACCAAAACATACTGAGATCTATCTGAGAGGTAGGACCTAAACCAATCTAGTGGGACTCCATGCACACCAAATAAGGATAGTTTAGACAGAAGAACATTGTGGTCAACCATATCAAAGGCCTTTGAAAAGTCAAGAAATAGACCCAAAACACACAAGCCCTTGTCCAGATTAACATGCACAAGCTCTGTAGCATCAGTAAGTGCATGTAAGGTAGAGAATGAGGGACGAAAACCATACTGATGGTTAGTGATGAGATAATTTCCATCAGTCGAATTAGTACTAAATACAAATGAAGAGAGTCGACGATACACTACTTTTTCAACAACCTTTGAGATGACGGGAATCTCAATCAATTTGCAGCTAATGTGGTCTCCACATTGGCTGCAATCCTTATCAATCAATTTGCAGCTAATGTGGTCTCCCAGGACAAGAGAGACCTCAATGATAAAAAAAGATTAGAAAACTACTGGTTCTATTGATTTTTGGTGCGAAGATTTCAAATTTGTTTTTCTTAAATCGTCTTCTAACGGCCAGGACATATAGACAGCGCTTGGGAACCGTTCTGTCTGTTGGGAACCACGCTACAGGAAAAGCGATGAAGATGGAAAAAAAACTTGCGCTATGGTTTTTGCAATCTAATAACTTAAAAATATCCAGGAAGCTTAAAGAGCCTGCACCTCGATGTATACAAAAAATAAATGAATAAAAAATGCATTTTATCGATTAACAGCCCCCCCCCGAAAATCACCTTTTGTTCTTTTTTTTTACTGGGGCTTGAAGCCTACTGAGTGAATAAAAAGTGTCAAACGGATCTCTATGAAGACATAATCCAGAAAAAAGTTTGATTTTAACAATTTTTTATTCACGAAAATCTGAAAAAAATTCTTCCAGTTGACTTAAAACTTATTATTCCCACTAGAAACTTTGTTCCTGTGAAAAGTTTGTTAATAAAAAACAAACAGGATTGAAAAGGAATTAAAGGAAACTATTTGGAACAGAAGAAAAGTAAAGAGATTAGATTAAAATAAAAAGTGATGTAAGCGATAAAGTAAAACACTATGTATACAAACCGCCATCAGAAATAAAGCCATATATTAAGTCAAACTTGAAATGAACATACATTTCTATAAAAGAATAAATAATACGTAGCACGAACGATAATAAAATGTATAATCAAGTCGAACTGAAGACAAAAAGTAATTATCATAAGTCATTTTTGGCTACAACCCCACAAAGCCTATAAAGGCTAAAAGGTCATTTGCAATTTGCCGATGAAGATAAATATATGAACAGCATAGGCTATTTTTAATTCTTTATAACCTAAAATAAAAATAGATAAAATATTAAAACATTGACAAAGTTCACAGGAAAGAAAATAAAGATTTTGTAGAAGAAATACAATTGTGGCTTCTAATTTTTTATTTATTTAAAAGCACCCTTTTTTCAAACCCTTCCTTTTTTGTTTTTTTATTTTTCTTTCTTTTCAAAAAATCTACCTTCTTCATATTTTTTCTTTTCATTCAGAAGCATAAAAAATTCTTACGTCAGTAAAACATTTAGAAGAAACGTTAGAATTTTGAAGCATTCTACTTGCTTCAAGCGGTAATTTTATTCGAAATCAATAAACAGCTCCATCTAAATTTTAAATAAATAATTTTAAAATAGAGTACTAAAAAAAATTGACTGCATATCAGGCTAACAAAAACTAGATTGATGGTGTAAAACATATAATGGCCCACATAAAAAGAATTATTCCTGGAATTATGAACATTTTGATTTTCCAATGCTATAATCTATATATATAAAAATAAGTTGTCTGTGTGCTATGTCTATTGAGTCACGTCATGTCATCATGTCGTCATGTCGTCATGAAGTTAGTTGTCGTTATGTTTGTTATGACCATGACGTCATTAAGGTATTTAAGACATTCCTTCACGGAAAAACGTTTAATTGTAAAATGACTGAAGAACCTACAATGGCAACAGCCGAGGAAGCTGCTCAAAGAGTCTATGCCAAAAAACTCGCTGCTGATAGAGAAAGTAAGAAAAGGAAGCGTGCCGAGGAATCACATGAACAGCAAGAAAACAGGCTTGCGGCTGATAGAGAAAGTAAGAACAGAAAGCTTGCCGAGGAATCACAAGAGCAACGTGAAAACAGGCTTGCGGCTTCAAGAGATGATGCCAGATTAGGAATGTGCAATTTCCCTCAACGAAGGCGTGTCGAGGAACTACCAGAGCAATGCGAAACCAGACTTGCTGCTAAAAGAGAAAGTGAAAAATGAAGGCGTGCTGAGGAATCACAAGATCAGCAAGAAAACAGGCTTACGGCTGATAGAGAAAGTAAGAAAAGAAAGCGTGCCGAGGAATCACAAGAGCAACCTGAAAATTATCGCCTGGCATTCAGGTACAGCCCAGTCGATGTGTTCAAATCGGGACTATGTCTAAAATTTGTCCTTATAGCAAGGCCTTGAAATTCAATGGTGAAACAATGGGAATGTGTTGCGCCTCAGGAAAAGTTAAACTTCCTCTATTGGCTGCACCACCAGAGCCATTGAAGACTTTGCTTACTGGAACTACGTCAGAATCTAAGCGTTTTTTTTTATCACAGATCAGAAAATATAACTCATGTTTCCAAATGACGTCGTTTGGTGCCCAAATCGGAAATCCAGATCAATTTATGCCTACTTTCAAAGTAAAAGGGCAAATTTATAATAGAGCAGGGTCCCTTCTACCATTCTCAGGCGAGAATCATAAATTTTTATAATTGTACTTCATCAGTGATAGAAATTCTGAATTGAATGCACGTTGCGAAATTTCTCCCGACGTTGAAAGGACAATCGTTTCCCAATTGCAACATCTTTTCCACGAAAATAATAATTTAGTGCGTCTGTTCAAAACAGCCATCGATTTGATGCCTACTGATACGCATAAAATTGTTATTTCCGCTGACAAAACGCCCCCTGGCCAACATTTGCGTAGATACAATGCTCCAACTATCGACGAAGTGGCAATCGTTATTGTCGGTGATCAGTTTTTACCTCGAGATATTATTCTTCATAAGCGAAACGCCCAGTTGGTAAGAATTGCTGAAACTCATCGATGCTACGATGCCCTACAATATCCTATCATTTTTTGGGATGGAGCCGACGGCTATCACTTTAATATTAAATTGATAAATCCAGCCACTAACAAAGAAATGAATAAGAAATGCAGTGCAATGCATTATTATTCCTATAGACTAATGATTCGGCAGGATGAAGACAATTATATTTTAAAATGCCGTCAATTGTTTCACCAATACGTCGTTGATATGTATGCAAAAATCGAATCAGAACGTTTGTTATTTATCCGTCTGAATCAGACCAAGCTCCGCTCTGAACAATACATTCATTTGCGAGATGCAGTTGTAAATGAAGGTAATACCACAAATGTTGGAAGATTAACGATTTTACCTTCGTCATATGCTGGCAGTCCCCGTCATATGCATGAATATGCTCAAGATGCTATTGCGTATGTTCGTCTCTATGGTCGTCCAGATTTATTTATTACATTTACATGTAATCAATCTTGGGACGAGATACAGCAGCTTTTACTTCAATGACAATCGGCTGTTCATAGACATGACATTACGGCCCGTGCCTTCCGGCAAAAGTTGAAATCACTGATAAACTAAATAGTAAAACTTGAAGTGTTTGGGTCAGTGCGATGCTGGATGTACTCAGTGGAATGGCAAAAACGAGGATTGCCACACGCACATATACTAATCTGGCTACATTATAAAAATACTTCTAACGAAATTGATGAAATTTCCGCTGAAATACCTGATGAAAATGTCGATAAGGGGTTATATGATATTGTTGTAAAAAATATGATACATGGACCTTGCGGTGCACTGAACGAAAATTCACCATGCATGGCCAAAGGAAGGTGCATAAAGCAATATTCTCGACTTTTAGTACCCAACACAATTACTGGCAATGATGGTTACCCACAATATAGAAGAAGATCTACTGAAGATGGCGGTAAAACAGCAATAATAAAGACGCGTAACGGCACCACCATCGAAGTAGATAACCAATGGGTTGTTCCATATTCCCCATTATTATCAAAAACATTTAATGCACACATAAACGTTGAATACTGTAACTCCGTAAAGGCAATCAAATAGATATGTAAATACGTCAACAAAGGCAGTGACATGGCAGTTTTTGGCTTGCAGTCCGAAATCAAAGATATCGACGAAATCGTACAATATCAGGCTGGAAGATACATAAGCAGTAATGAAGCTGTTTTGCGAATTCTTTCATTTCCGATACCTGAACGTAGTCCAGCTGTTCTTCACTTAGCGGCACATTTACAGAATGGTCAACGTGTTTATTTTTCGGAATCCAACGTGCAACAAAGAGCCCTGAATCCACCGGATACAAAATTAACTGTTTTCTTTTCGCTATGCAAAAATGATTCTGAAGTGCCTTCGTATTACACGTGGAATACTAAAATAAAGTATTTGAACGTCGAAAACAGGGTAAGTCAGTCGACGGCCAACCTACCATCTTCAAAGATACCACGATAGGAAGACTCTACACCGTTTACCCCAATCAACATGAATGCTTCTTTCTACGCCTGCTTTTGGCGAATGTACCCGGTCCGACGTTCTTTGAGTATTTGAGAACTGTAAACGGTACTATACATGACACTTACCGTAGTGCATGCCAAGCTCTGAATTTATTGGAGAATGACCAACACTGGGGTAACTGCATCAATGACGCGTGCGAAACGTCAACTCCAGTCAAATTCGTGCATTGTTTGGAATCATACTAACAACTTGCTCTCCTTCAGCTCCTACAGAGTTATGGGAAAAATACAAATCGAAAATGTCCGAAGATATACTCCATCGAAAACGGTTAGAGACGTCAATTGCGTCTTCCGGAATAGCCTCAACGTTGCTTTCTGGTAGAAGAACTGCTCATTCCACTTTTAAATTGCCTCTGAATTTGCATTCTACAGAAACTCCCACGTGCAATATTTCCAAATCATCTGGGATGGGTAAAGTATTGCAGCAATGCAAACTTATTATTTGGGACGAGTGCACAATGGCACACAAAATATCGCTCGAGGCTCTGGATCAATGTTTGAAAGATTTGCGAGGGAATTCGAAACCCTTTGGCAGCACATTAATATTGCTTGTGGTAGATTTCAGGCAAACATTACCTATAATACTAGATCAACCCCTGCAGACGAAATGAATGTTTGCCTGAAAAATTCATGGGCACACGTAAAAACATTAAAATTAACTACAAATATGCGTGTCCGATTGCAAAATGGTGCCTCTGGTAAAACATTTTCAGATCAGTTGCTGGCAATTGGAAACGGAAAGCTCCCAGTAGACTCAATTTCAGGACGTATACAACTACCTGCTGAATTCTGTAATTTAGTGACGTCCAAAAATGAATTGATTGAAAAAGTATTTCCGAATATTCTAAACAATTATAAAAAAAACCATCAACAAAGCTCAAGGTCAATCATTAGAAAAATGTGGTATAGATCTTAATACTGATTGTTTTTCCATGGATAATTGTACGTTGCATGTTCGAGGGTCGGTAAACCTGACAATCTATTTATATGCAGCGACAATTGGACAACGAAGAATGTTGTATATTTGCATGTTTTACGCAGTTAATTTGTATTGTATCTATCTATCTATCTATCTATATAAAAACGAGTTGTGTATATGCATGTTTGTTTGTTTGTAAAAAGAGCGTTTGCATATGACGTTATTATAAGTACATAAAGCTTTGTATATGTACAGAAAATGGGAAAGCCAAGAATGTTGTATATTCGCGAGAATGAGAGAGAAATGAGA